>NC_138301.1:51107500-51177500 GCF_965601325.2 Salmo salar
GTGAAAGCACATTTTGCAATATTCTCAGTAGATAGCCCGGCATCACAGGGCTAGCTATTTAGACACCCAGCAAGTTTAGCACTCATCAAAGTCAGATTTACTATAAGAAAAATGTTATTACCTTTGCTGTCTTCGTCAGAATGCACTCCCAGGACTTCTACTTCAATAACAAATGTTGGTTTGGTCCAAAATAATCCATCGTTATATCCAAACAGCGGCGTTTTGTTCGTGCGTTCAAGACACTATCCGAAAGGGTAAATAAGGGTGGCGAGCATGGCGCAATTCGTGACAAAAAAATTCTAAATATTCCATTACCGTACTTCGAAGCATGTCAACCGCTGTTTAAAATCAATTTTTATGCCATTTTTCTCATAAAAAAGCGATAATATTTCGACCGGGAATCTGCGTTTAGGTAAACAGACAAAAGAAAAGAAAGCATTCGGTCGACGCGGGCACGCGCCTAAGCCCATAGTACTCTGAGCGGCCACTTGCCAAAAGCGATAAAGTGTTTCAGACAGAGCCTGCCTCGATATCGTTCAGCTTTTTCCCGGGCTCTGAGAGCCTATGGGAGCCGTAGGAAGTGTCACGTTATTGCACAGATCCTCAGTCTTCAATAAAAAGAGCCAAGATGAAACACTACTTCTCAGACAGGCCACTTCCTGCATGAAATCTTCTCAGGTTTTGGCCTGCCATATGAGTTCTGTTATACTCACAGACACCATTCAAACAGTTTTAGAAACTTTAGGGTGTTTTCTATCCAAAGCCAATAATTATATGCATATTCTAGTTACTGGGCAGGAGTAGTAACCAGATTAAATCGGGTACGTTTTTTATCCGGCTGTGTCAATACTGCCCCCTAGCCCTAACAGGTTAATAGAATGGTTGAAATGTACTGTAAATGGTGGATGTTTTGGATCACAACAACATGTATCAGTATAGCTGAATCACAGAACTATTGTGTTGTGAATGAGTAAACCCTTCCTCCCCTGCAGTCCAGATCTGAAATCCTCTGCCACCAGAACCAAACCGGGTAGTGTACATGCAAGAATGTGTTGTGGGTTCCTTCTGAAACACTAAGGTAGTCCATCTCTGATGTTATAACATACCCCTCCTCCCCTGTCCTCCCCCAGGTCTGGGTTCCTTCTGAAACACTAAGGTAGTCCATCTCTGATGTTGTAACATACCCCTCTTCCCCTGTCCTCCCCCAGGTCTGGGTTCCTTCTGAAACACTAAGGTAGTCCATCTCTGATGTTGTAACATACCCCTCTTCCCCTGTCCTCCCCCAGGTCTCCGTCTGGTATGATAGAGAGCACCCCTCACCTGTTTGGCAACGCCTGGAGGGTATCCTCTGCCTGTGTCCCCAGCCAGAGTGTTCCCCAGCTTGACCCATGTGACACGCATCAGCAAGCAGGTACATGTCCTTCTAAACCATAAGTCCTCCTACGTCATTATCAAATAGAAACACGTCATATCATGCCTTTCAATCAATATTTTCCATATGTGTTTTAGAACCCTCACTGCAACACAACTCAAACATAAACAGAGATGCTCTCTTTCCCTCCCTCCCTCCCTCCCTCCCTCCCTCCCTCCCTCCCTCCCTCCCTCCCTCCCTCCCTCCCTCCCTCCCTCCCTCCCCTGCCCCTCCACCCCATAGCATCCTACGCCTCTGAGATGTGTGACATCCTGAACCAGGAGTTGTTCTCAGCGTGTCATGAGTACCTGAGTCCGGTGCCCTTTCACCAACAGTGTAAAGCAGACACCTGTAAGTGTGGCCAGCCCTGCCTCTGCTCTTCCCTGGCCCACTATGCTAGACAGTGCAGGAAATACTCCATCATCACGGAGTTCAGAGCCAGCGTACCTGACTGTGGTGAGTACTGTGATCTGGCCCTGGATTTTAGTTTCAGGCTGCTGGTTGTTGGTTACATGCTTTAGGGGGACTTTAAGTATTGTATGTATGGACAGTATTGTTCAGACTGTGTTAGGGATTCATGACTTTAAGTATTGTACTTTAAGTATTAAACATTTACAGTTGTAAATCTGTTCAAAGTACACCATTTCTTTGACTAAATAGGTAATTGAATGACAAGTAAGAGCTTATTGATTGACAGTATATATCCTTCCCCTGTAGAGGTGACATTATTGACTGACAGTTTATATCCTTCCCCTGTAGAGGTGACATTATTGACTGACAGTATATATCCTTCCCCTGTAGAGGTGACATTATTGACTGACAGTATATATCCTTCCCCTGTAGTGGTGACATTATTGACTGCCAGTATATATCCTTCCCCTGTAGAGGTGACATTATTGACTGACAGTATATATCCTTCCCCTGTAGAGGTGACATTATTGACTGACAGTATATATCCTTCCCCTGTAGAGGTGACATTATTGACTGACAGTATATATCCTTCCCCTGTAGAGGTGACATTATTGACTGACAGTATATATCCTTCCCCTGTAGTGGTGACATTATTGACTGACAGTATATATCCTTCCCCTGTAGAGGTGACATATTGACTGACAGTATATATCCTTCCCTGTAGAGGTGACATTATTGACTGACAGTATATATCCTTCCCCTGTAGAGGTGACATTATTGACTGACAGTATATATCCTTCCCCTGTAGAGGTGACATTATTGATTGACAGTATATATCCTTCCCCTGTAGAGGTGACATTATTGACTGACAGTATATATCCTTCCCCTGTAGAGGTGACATTATTGGCTGACAGTATATATCCTTCCCCTGTAGAGGTGACATTATTGACTGACAGTATATATCCTTCCCCTGTAGAGGTGACATTATTGACTGACAGTATATATCTGTATCCTTCCCCTGTAGAGGTGACATTATTGACTGACAGTATATATCCTTCCCCTGTAGAGGTGACATTATTGACTGACAGTATATATCCTTCCCCTGTAGAGGTGACATTATTGACTGACAGTATATATCTGTATCCTTCCCCTGTAGAGGTGACATTATTGACTGACAGTATATATCCTTCCCCTGTAGTGGTGACATTATTGACTGACAGTATATATCCTTCCCCTGTAGAGGTGACATTATTGACTGACAGTATATATCCTTCCCCTGTAGAGGTGACATTATTGACTGACAGTATATATCCTTCCCCTGTAGAGGTGACATTATTGACTGACAGTATATATCCTTCCCCTGTAGAGGTGACATTATTGACTGACAGTTTATATCCTTCCCCTGTAGAGGTGACATTATTGACTGACAGTATATATCCTTCCCCTGTAGAGGTGACATTATTGATTGACAGTATATATCCTTCCCCTGTAGAGGTGACATTATTGACTGACAGTATATATCCTTCCCCTGTAGAGGTGACATTATTGACTGACAGTATATATCCTTCCCCTGTAGAGGTGACATTATTGATTGACAGTATATATCCTTCCCCTGTAGAGGTGACATTATTGACTGACAGTATATATCCTTCCCCTGTAGAGGTGACATTATTGACTGACAGTATATATCCTTCCCCTGTAGAGGTGACATTATTGACTGACAGTATGTATCCTTCCCCTGTAGAGGTGACATTATTGACTGACAGTATGTATCCTTCCCCTGTAGAGGTGACATGCCCAGATACCATGGAGTACGGAACCTGTGTGTCGTCATGCCAACGGCGTTGCTCCTCCCTGTCCACGCAGCAGCACTGTGGAGAGGAGTGTGAGGAGGGCTGTGTGTGTCCACATGGCACCTTCTACAGCACACACACACACACCTGTGTGCCCAGGTAAGACTGGCGCTTGGGGGCGGGGCCGAGTGGCACACTTTTCATTTACAATTCAGAGTCTATATTTAGTTTAGAACAAAGAGAAGTGACACTCAGTCCATTATCATCATTGGGACTAAAGGAAAGTCCAACAGTGTTGTAACCTAGCACTTTATTTACACATGAATCTGTGTTATCCTTCTGATTCCATGGCCCCAAGGCTGCTTTAAGAGTTCTAAAAATGACGTGTTATCTTGGAAATGAAGTGAACTTGAGCTTGTAGCAAGAACCAAACCTAATCCTCCACAAAGTGGTATTTTGTATTGCAGCTCAAGGTCTTGTCCTCTCTTCCATCTCTCCCATCGACATCACAGAGACCCTGCAGACCTGGGCAGTTGTGCTCTCTTTTCATTTCAAAAACCCTCTTACCTCAGTAAGACATGAGGCTTAATTCAACTGTAATGTCCCCAGGTTTTTAACATCCTACAGTTAGCGCTGTGCTGTTACTTACCTGGCGATAGAGTTACATCAAGGAATTTGCGGTGAAACCCCCTATTCATTCCCACTCAAGCTGTGGACAACACAGATATCTGATAGCCAGTGAGAAAGAATGTGTAATACAGAGGCTGATGTGTTGCCATGGCCTATATGTTACAAAGGCACTTAGCCTCTGCTAGACAAGGTTTAACTGCACCACTCAATTGATTCTGCAGACATTTTAGGTAAAGGGAGAGATTTGGGATATAAATGATTCAACTCAGATTATACAGGTGATGCAATTTTGATAAGATCTTCAACGTATCTCCAATCAACAACAAAAAAAGCAGTATTTATTTCCCTTAGAATGAGTTCAGTTTAGATGAGTCTATATAAAAAGCTCAGCTTGACAGCTTGGTAACCTCTCTGGGCCAGTGGGACGCTTGCACCTACTCAACAGCCAGTGTAATCCTGTGGCGCGATATTCAAATACCTTAGAAATGCTATTACTTCAATTTCTCAAACATATGACTATTTTACACCATTTTAAAGACAATACTCTCGTTAATCTAACCACACTGTCCGATTTCAAAAAGGCTTTACAACGAAAGCAAAACATTAGATTATGTCAGCAGAGTACCCAGCCAGAAATAATCAGACACCCATTTTTCAAGCTAGCATATAATGTCACATAAACCCAAACCACAGCTAAATGCAGCACTAATCTTTGATGATCTTCATCAGATGACAATCCTAGGACATTATGTTATACAATACATGCATGTTTTGTTCAATCAAGTTCATATTTATATCAAAAACCAGCTTTTTACATTAGCATGTGACTAGCATGTGACTAGCATTCCCACCGAACACTTCCGGTGAATTTACTAAATTACTCACGATAAACGTTCACAAAAAACATAACAATTATTTTAAGAATTATAGATACAGAACTCCTTTATGCACTCGCTATGTCCGATTTTAAAATAGCTTTTCGGTGAAAGCACATTTTGCAATATTCTGAGTAGATAGCCCGGCCATCACAGGCTAGCTATTTTGACACCCACCAAGTGTGGTACTCACCAAACTCCGATTTACTATTAGAAAAGTTTGATTACCTTTGCTGTCTTCATCAGAATGCACTCCCAGGACTTCTACTTCAATAACAAATGTTGGTTTGGTTCAAAATAATCCATAGTTATATCCAAAAAGCGGCGTTTTGTTCGTGCGTTCAAGACACTATCCGATGGGTAAATAAGGGTGACGCGCCCGACGCGTTTCGTGACCAAAAATGTCAAAATATTCCATTACCGTACTTCGAAGCATGTCAACCGCTGTTTAAAATCAATTTTTATGCTATTTTTCTCGTAAAAAGGCGATAATATTCCGACCGGGAGTGGTTGTTTTCGTTCAAAGAGAGAGAAAGTAAACATGGTGTCGGCTCGGGCACGCGCCTCCAGTCTCATTGTCCTCAGATCGACCACTTACAAAATGCGGTAATGTTTTTCAGCCAGGGCCTGCAAAGCCACCATTCAGCTTTCTAACGCCTATGGGAGCGTTAGAAAATGTCACGTCATGCCAGAGATCCCCTGTTTTGGTTAGAGATGATCAAGAAGGCCATGAAATGGTCAGAGAGAGTGCTTCCTGTTTGGAATCTTCTCAGGTTTTGGCCTGCCAAATGAGTTCTGTTATACTCACAGACACCATTCAAACAGTTTTAGAAACTTTAGGGTGTTTTCTATCCAAATCAACCAATTATATGCATATTCTAGTTACTGGGCAGGAGTAGTAACCAGATTAAATCGGTACGTTTTTTTATCCGGCCGTGCAAATACTGCCCCCTATTCCAACAGGTTAGTTCTATGTTACAACTGCCTTCTGGTGTGTTTCTGTGTTCTCACATGTTTGTTGGTTCGTGTTTGTGTGTGTGTGTGTGTGTGTGTATCTGTGTATGCGTGCATGTTTCTCTATGTAGGGGGGGGGGGGTGTGTGTGTGTGTGTGTGTGTGTGTGTGTGTGTGTGTGTGTGTGTGTGTGTGTGTGTGTGTGTGTGTGTGTGTGTGTGTGTGTGTGTGTGTGTGTGTGTGTGTGTGTGTGTGTGTGTGTGTGTGTGTGTGTGTGTGTGTGTGTGTGTGTGTGATCCCAACAGGAGCTCTTGTCCCTGTAGTTTCCTGGGGGCGGACTACGCTCCAGGCGATGTGATCATGACATCAGCAGGTGTACAGTAAGACACTCCTCTTCATCTCTCTTTAACAAACTAATAAACAAGATGTTCAACAAAGAAACTCTCTCTGATACTCTGATATTCTCTCTGATATTCTCTCTGATACTCTCTCTGATACTCTGATACTCTCTCTGATACTCTATCTGATACTCTGATACTCTCTCTGATACTCTATCTGATACTCTGATACTCTCTCTGATACTCTCTCTGATTCTCTATCTGATACTCTCTCTGATACTCTCTCTGATACTCTGATACTCTCTCTGATACTCTGATACTCTCTCTGATACTCTCTCTGATACTCTGATACTTACTCTGATACTCTCTCTGATACTCTCTCTGATACTCTCTCTGATACTCTGATACTCTCTCTGATACTCTCTCTGATTCTCTCTCTGATACTCTGATACTCTCTCTGATACTCTGATACACTCTCTGATACTCTCTCTCTGATTCTCTCTCTGATACTCTCTCTGATACTCTCTCTCATACTCTCTCTGATACTCTCTCTGATACACTCTCTGATACTCTCTCTCTGATACTCTCTCTGATACTCTCTCTGATACTCTGATACTCTGATACTTTCTCTGATACTCTCTCTGATACACTCTCTGATACTCTCTCTGATACTCTCTCTGATACTCTCTCTGATACTCTGATACTCTCTCTAAAACTCTCTCTGATTCTCTCTCTGATACTCTCTCTGATACTCTCTCTGATACTCTGATACTCTCTCTGATACTCTGATACACTCTCTGATACTCTCTCTGATACTCTGATACTCTCTCTGATACTCTCTCTGATTCTCTATCTGATACTCTCTCTGATACTCTCTCTGATACTCTGATACTCTCTCTGATACTCTCTCTGATACTCTGATACTCACTCTGATACTCTCTCTGATACTCTCTCTGATACTCTCTCTGATACTCTCATACTCTCTCTGATACTCTGATACACTCTCTGATACTCTCTCTAATACTCTGATACTCTCTCTGATACTCTGATACACTCTCTGATACTCTCTCTCTGATTCTCTCTCTGATACTCTCTCTGATACTCTCTCTGATACTCTCTCTGATACACTCTCTGATACTCTCTCTCTGATACTCTCTCTCTGATACTCTCTCTGATACTCTGATACTCTCTCTGATACTCTCTCTGATACTCTCTCTGATACACTCTCTGATACTCTCTCTGATACTCTCTCTGATACTCTCTCTGATACTCTGATACTCTCTCTAAAACTCTCTCTGATTCTCTCTCTGATACTCTCTCTGATACTCTCTCTGATACTCTGATACTCTCTCTGATACTCTGATACACTCTCTGATACTCTCTCTGATACTCTGATACTCTCTCTGATACTCTGATACACTCTCTGATACTCTCTCTCTGATACTCTCTCTGATACTCTCTCTGATACTCTCTCTGATACACTCTCTGATACTCTCTCTCTGATACTCTTTCTGATACTCTCTCTGATACTCTGATACTCTCTCTGATACTTTCTCTGATACTCTCTCTGATACTCTCTCTGATACTCTCTCTGATACTCTGATACTCTCTCTGATACTCTGATACTCTCTCTGATACTCTCTCTGATACTCTCTCTGATACTCTCTCTGATAGATGGATACTCTCTCTGATACTCTCTCTGATACTCTCTCTGATAATCTCTCTGATACACTCTCTGATACTCTCTCTGATATTCTGATACACTCTCTGATAGTCTCTCTGATACTCTCTCTGATACTCTCTCTGATAGACGGATACTCTCTCTGATACTCTCTCTGATACTCTGATACTCACTCTGATACTCTCTCTGATACACTATCTGATACACTCTCTGATACTCTCTCTGATACGCTCTCTGATACTCTCTGTCATACTCTCTCTGATACACTCTGATACTCTGATACTCTCTCTGATACTCTATCTGATACTCTGATACTCTCTCTGATACTCTCTCTGATACTCTCTCTGATACTCTCTCTGATTCTCTATCTGATACTCTCTCTGATACTCTCTCTGATACTCTCTCTGATACTCTGATACTCACTCTGATACTCTCTCTGATACTCTCTCTGATACTCTCTCTGATACTCTGATACTCTCTCTGATACTCTCTCTGATTCGCTCTCTGATACTCTCTCTGATACTCTCTCTGATACTCTCTCTGATACTCTGATACTCTCTCTGATACTCTGATACACTCTCTGATACTCTCTCTGATACTCTGATACTCTCTCTGATACTCTCTCTGATACTCTCTCTGATACTCTGATACTCTCTCTGATACTCTCTCTGATACTCTGATACTCACTCTGATACTCTCTCTGATACTCTCTCTGATACTCTCTCTGATACTCTGATACTCTCTCTGATACTCTCTCTGATTCTCTCTCTGATACTCTCTCTGATACTCTCTCTGATACTCTGATACTCTCTCTGATACTCTGATACACTCTCTGATACTCTCTCTGATACTCTGATACTCTCTCTGATACTCTGATACACTCTCTGATACTCTCTCTCTGATTCTCTCTCTGATACTCTCTCTGATACTCTCTCTGATACTCTCTCTGATACACTCTGATACTCTCTCTCTGATACTCTCTCTCTGATACTCTCTCTGATACTCTGATACTCTCTCTGATACTTTCTCTGATACTCTCTCTGATACACTCTCTGATACTCTCTCTGATACTCTCTCTGATACTCTCTCTGATACTCTCTCTAAAACTCTCTCTGATTCTCTCTCTGATACTCTCTCTGATACTCTCTCTGATACTCTCTCTGATACTCTGATACTCTCTCTGATACTCTGATACACTCTCTGATACTCTCTCTGATACTCTGATACTCTCTCTGATACTCTGATACACTCTCTGATACTCTCTCTCTTATACTCTCTCTGATACTCTCTCTGATACACTCTCTGATACTCTCTCTCTGATACTCTTTCTGATACTCTCTCTGATACTCTGATACTCTCTCTGATACTCTCTCTGATACTCTCTCTGATAGACGGATACTCTCTCTGATACTCTCTCTGATACTCTGATACTCACTCTGATACTCTCTCTGATACACTATCTGATACACTCTCTGATACTCTCTCTGATATGCTCTCTGATACTCTGATACATCTCTGTCATACTCTCTCTGATACACTCTGATACTCTGATACTCTCTCTGATACTCTATCTGATACTCTATCTGATACTCTGATACTCTCTCTGATACTCTCTCTGATACTCTCTCTGATACTCTCTCTGATATGCTCTCTGATACTCTGATACACTCTCTGTCATACTCTCTCTGATACACTCTGATACTCTGATACTCTCTCTGATACTCTATCTGATACTCTATCTGATACTCTGATACTCTCTCTGATACTCTCTCTGATACTCTCTCTGATACTCTCTCTGATACTCTCTCTGATACTCTGATACTCACTCTGATACTCTCTCTGATACTCTCTCTGATACTCTCTCTGATACTCTCTCTGATTCTCTCTCTGATACTCTCTCTGATACTCTCTCTGATACTCTCTCTGATACTCTGATACTCTCTCTGATACTCTGATACACTCTCTGATACTCTCTCTGATACTCTCTCTGATACTCTCTCTGATACACTCTCTGATACTCTCTCTGATACTCTGATACTCTCTCTGATACTCTCTCTGATACTCTCTCTGATACTCTGATACTCACTCTGATACTCTATCTGATACTCTCTCTGATACTCTCTCTGATACTCTCTCTGATACTCTGATACTCTTTCTGATACTCTCTCTGATACTCTCTCTGATACTCTGATACTCTCTCTGATACTCTGATACACTCTCTGATACTCTCTCTGATACTCTCTCTGATACTCTCTCTGATACTCTGATACTCTCTCTGATACACTCTCTGATACTCTCTCTCTGATACTCTCTCTGATACTCTCTCTGATACTCTGATACTCTCTCTGATACTTTCTCTGATACTCTCTCTGATACACCCTCTGATACACTCTCTGATACTCTCTCTGATACTCTCTCTGATACTCTCTCTGATACTATGATACTCTCTCTGATACTCTCTCTGATACTCTCTCTGATACTCTCTCTGATACACTCTCTGATACTCTCTCTGATACTCTGATACACTCTCTGATACTCTCTCTGATACTCTCTCTGATACACTCTCTGATACTCTGATACTCTCTCTGATACTATATCTGATACTCTGATACTCTCTCTGATACTCTCTCTGATACTCTGATACTCTCTCTGATACTCTCTCTGATTCTCTCTCTGATACTCTCTCTGATACTCTCTCTGATACTCTCTCTGATACTCTGATACTCTCTCTGATACTCTCTCTGATACTCTCTCTGATACTCTCTCTGATAGACGGATACTCTCTCTGATACTCTCTCTGATACTCTCTCTGATAATCTCTCTGATACACTCTCTGATACTCTCTCTGATACTCTGATACACTCTCTGATAGTCTCTCTGATACTCTCTCTGATACTCTCTCTGATACTCTCTCTGATACTCTCTCTGATACTCTGATACACTCTCTGATACTCTGATAGACGGATACTCTCTCTGATACTCTCTCTGATACTCTCTCTGATACTCTCTCTGATACTCTGATACTCACTCTGATACTCTCTCTGATACTCTCTCTGATACTCTCTCTGATACTCTCTCTGATTCTCTCTCTGATACTCTCTCTGATACTCTCTCTGATACTCTCTCTGATACTCTGATACTCTCTCTGATACTCTGATACACTCTCTGATACTCTCTCTGATACTCTCTCTGATACTCTCTCTGATACACTCTCTGATACTCTCTCTGATACTCTGATACTCTCTCTGATACTCTCTCTGATACTCTCTCTGATACTCTGATACTCACTCTGATACTCTATCTGATACTCTCTCTGATACTCTCTCTGATACTCTCTCTGATACTCTGATACTCTTTCTGATACTCTCTCTGATACTCTCTCTGATACTCTGATACTCTCTCTGATACTCTGATACACTCTCTGATACTCTCTCTGATACTCTCTCTGATACTCTCTCTGATACTCTGATACTCTCTCTGATACACTCTCTGATACTCTCTCTCTGATACTCTCTCTGATACTCTCTCTGATACTCTGATACTCTCTCTGATACTTTCTCTGATACTCTCTCTGATACACCCTCTGATACACTCTCTGATACTCTCTCTGATACTCTCTCTGATACTCTCTCTGATACTATGATACTCTCTCTGATACTCTCTCTGATACTCTCTCTGATACTCTCTCTGATACACTCTCTGATACTCTCTCTGATACTCTGATACACTCTCTGATACTCTCTCTGATACTCTCTCTGATACACTCTCTGATACTCTGATACTCTCTCTGATACTATATCTGATACTCTGATACTCTCTCTGATACTCTCTCTGATACTCTGATACTCTCTCTGATACTCTCTCTGATTCTCTCTCTGATACTCTCTCTGATACTCTCTCTGATACTCTCTCTGATACTCTCTCTGATACTCTGATACTCTCTCTGATACTCTCTCTGATACTCTCTCTGATACTCTCTCTGATAGACGGATACTCTCTCTGATACTCTCTCTGATACTCTCTCTGATAATCTCTCTGATACACTCTCTGATACTCTCTCTGATACTCTGATACACTCTCTGATAGTCTCTCTGATACTCTCTCTGATACTCTCTCTGATACTCTCTCTGATACTCTGATACACTCTCTGATACTCTGATAGACGGATACTCTCTCTGATACTCTCTCTGATACTCTGATACTCACTCTGATACTCTCTCTGATACACTCTCTGATACTCTCTCTGATACTCTCTCTGATACTCTGATACACTCTCTGATACTCTCTGTCATACTCTCTCTGATACACTCTGATACTCTGATACTCTCTCTGATACTCTCTCTGATAATCTCTCTGATACACTCTCTGATACTCTCTCTGATACTCTGATACACTCTCTGATAGTCTCTCTGATACTCTCTCTGATACTCTCTCTGATACTCTCTCTGATACTCTGATACACTCTCTGATACTCTGATAGACGGATACTCTCTCTGATACTCTCTCTGATACTCTGATACTCACTCTGATACTCTCTCTGATACACTCTCTGATACTCTCTCTGATACTCTCTCTGATACTCTGATACACTCTCTGATACTCTCTGTCATACTCTCTCTGATACACTCTGATACTCTGATACTCTCTCTGATACTCTATCTGATACTCTGATACAATCTCTGATACTCTCTCTGATACTCTCTCTGATACTCTCTCTGATTCTCTATCTGATACTCTCTCTGATACTCTCTCTGATACTCTGATACTCTCTCTGATACTCTCTCTGATACTCTCTCTGATACTCTCTCTGATACACTCTCTGATACTCTCTCTGATACTCTGATACACTCTCTGATACTCTCTCTGATACTCTCTCTGATACACTCTCTGATACTCTGATACTCTCTCTGATACTATATCTGATACTCTGATACTCTCTCTGATACTCTCTCTGATACTCTGATACTCTCTCTGATACTCTCTCTGATTCTCTCTCTGATACTCTCTCTGATACTCTCTCTGATACTCTCTCTGATACTCTCTCTGATACTCTGATACTCTCTCTGATACTCTCTCTGATACTCTCTCTGATACTCTCTCTGATAGACGGATACTCTCTCTGATACTCTCTCTGATACTCTCTCTGATAATCTCTCTGATACACTCTCTGATACTCTCTCTGATACTCTGATACACTCTCTGATAGTCTCTCTGATACTCTCTCTGATACTCTCTCTGATACTCTCTCTGATACTCTCTCTGATACTCTGATACACTCTCTGATACTCTGATAGACGGATACTCTCTCTGATACTCTCTCTGATACTCTGATACTCACTCTGATACTCTCTCTGATACACTCTCTGATACTCTCTCTGATACTCTCTCTGATACTCTGATACACTCTCTGATACTCTCTGTCATACTCTCTCTGATACACTCTGATACTCTGATACTCTCTCTGATACTCTCTCTGATAATCTCTCTGATACACTCTCTGATACTCTCTCTGATACTCTGATACACTCTCTGATAGTCTCTCTGATACTCTCTCTGATACTCTCTCTGATACTCTCTCTGATACTCTGATACACTCTCTGATACTCTGATAGACGGATACTCTCTCTGATACTCTCTCTGATACTCTGATACTCACTCTGATACTCTCTCTGATACACTCTCTGATACTCTCTCTGATACTCTCTCTGATACTCTGATACACTCTCTGATACTCTCTGTCATACTCTCTCTGATACACTCTGATACTCTGATACTCTCTCTGATACTCTATCTGATACTCTGATACAATCTCTGATACTCTCTCTGATACTCTCTCTGATACTCTCTCTGATTCTCTATCTGATACTCTCTCTGATACTCTCTCTGATACTCTGATACTCTGATACTCTCTCTGATACTCTCTCTGATACTCTGATACTCTCTCTGATACTCTCTCTGATTCTCTCTCTGATACTCTCTCTGATTCTCTCTCTGATACTCTCTCTGATACTCTCTCTGACACTCTCTCTGATACTCTCTCTGATACTCTCTCTGATACTCTGATACACTCTCTGATACTCTCTCTGATACTCTCTCTGATACTCTCTCTGATACACTCTCTGATACTCTCTCTGATACTCTGATACTCTGATACTCTCTCTGATACTCTCTCTGATACTCTCTCTGATACTCTGATACTCACTCTGATACTCTATCTGATACTCTCTCTGATACTCTCTCTGATACTCTCTCTGATACTCTGATACTCTTTCTGATACTCTCTCTGATACTCTCTCTGATACTCTCTCTGATACTCTGATACTCTCTCTGATACTCTGATACACTCTCTGATACTCTCTCTGATACTCTCTCTGATACTCTGATACTCTCTCTGATACTCTGATACACTCTCTGATACTCTCTCTCTGATACTCTCTCTGATACTCTCTCTGATACTCTGATACTCTCTCTGATACTTTCTCTGATACTCTCTCTGATACACTCTCTGATACTCTCTCTGATACTCTCTCTGATACTCTCTCTGATACTCTGATACTCTCTCTGATACTCTCTCTGATACTCTCTCTGATACTCTCTCTGATACTCTGATACACTCTCTGATACTCTCTCTGATACTCTCTCTGATACACTCTCTGATACTCTGATACTCTCTCTGATACTATATCTGATACTCTGATACTCTCTCTGATACTCTCTCTGATACTCTCTCTGATATTCTGATACGCTCTCTGATACGCTCTCTGATTCTCTCTCTGATACTCTCTCTGATACTCTCTCTGATACTCTCTCTGATACTCTCTCTGATACTCTGATACTCACTCTGATACTCTCTCTGATACTCTCTCTGATTCTCTCTCTGGTGCTCTCTCTGATACTCTCTCTGATACTTTCGCTGATACTCTGATACTCTCTCTGATACTCTGATACACTCTCTGATACTCTCTCTGATACTCTCTCTGATACTCTGATACTCTCTCTGATACTCTCTCTCTGATACTCTCTCTGATACTCTGTCTGATTCTCTGATACTCTCTCTGATACACTCTCTGATACTCTCTCTGATACTCTCTCTGATACTCTGATTCTCTCTCTGATACCTCTCTGCCCTCGATACTCTCTCTGATACTCTGATACTCTCTCTGATTCTCTCTCTGATTCTCTCTCTGATAGACTGATACTCTCTCTGATACACTCTCTGATACTCTCTCTGATACTCTCTGATACTCTCTCTGATACTCTCTCTGATAGACTGATACTCTCTCTGATACTCTCTCTGATACTCTCTCTGATACTCTCTCTGATACTCTCACTGACACTCTCTCTGATACTCTCTCTGATACTCTGATACTCTCTCTGATACTCTGATACTCTCTCTGATACTCTCTCTGATACTCTGATACTCTGATACTCTCTCTGATACTCTGATACTTTCTCTGATACTCTCTTAGAAACTCCCTCTCTTTGATACTCTCTGGAACTCATAGGGCCCATAGGGATATATAGGGACCATAGGGATATATAGGGATATATAGGGACCATGGGGATATATAGGGCCCATAGGGATATATAGGGATATATATAGGGATCATAGGGATATATAGGGACCATAGGGATATATAAAATGTACTGCAGTATATAGGAAATAGGTTGCCATTTGGGATGTTACCAGTATTCACATTATTTTGTTGAGTTAACGATGGCATTATTGTGTTGAGTTAACGATGTTATTGTTGTGTTGAGTTAACGATGTCATTGTTGTGTTGAGTTAACAATGTTATTGTTGTGTTGAGTTAACGATGTTATTGTTGTGATGAGTTAACGATGTCATTGTTGTGTTGAGTTAACAATATTATTGTTGTGTTTGAGTTAACAATGTTATTGTTGTGTTGAGTTAACGATGGTATTGTTGTGTTGAGTTAACGATGTCATTGTTGTGTTGAGTTAACGATGTCGTTGTTGTGTTGAGTTAACGATGTCGTTGTTGTGTTGAGTTAACGATGGTATTGTTGTGTTGAGTTAACGATGTCATTGTTGTGTTGAGTTAACGATGTCGTTGTTGTGTTGAGTTAACGATGTCGTTGTTGTGTTGAGTTAACGATGTTATTGTTGTGTTGAGTTAACGATGTTATTGTTGTGTTGAGTTAACGATGTTATTGTTGTGTTGAGTTAACGATGTTATTGGTTAACGATGTTATTGTTGTGTTGAGTTAACGATGTTATTGTTGTGTTGAGTTAACAATGTTATTGTTGTGTTGAGTTAACAATGTTAAGTTAACTTATTTCCATTTTACAACTCTTACACCGCTCTCTCTTGCTTTAGGGTTTGCCAAGATGGAAAGCTAGTTTCCCAAAGTCCTGCCAGTGGTAAGTTACCTTTAGGAGAATGATATTGACTAGTTTCCCAAAGTCCTGCCAGTGGTAAGTTACCTTTAGGAGAATGATATTGACTAGTTTCCCAAAGTCCTGCCAGTGGTAAGTTACCTTTAGGAGAATGATATTGGCCAGTTTCCCCAAAGTCCTGCCAGTGGTAAGTTACCTTTAGGAGAATGATATTGGCCAGTTTCCCAAAGTCCTGCCAGTGGTAAGTTACCTTTAGGGGAATGATATTGGCCAGTTTCCCCAAAGTCCTGCCAGTGGTAAGTTACCTTTAGGAGAATGATATTGAACCATGCTATAGTCTCTAAAGTCCTCTCAATGACATATACCTTCTACCTGTACCATCTCTTGTTCCAGACCAACAGTGTCCGCTGTGTCAGATGTACCTGGACTGTACTGAGGGGCTGGAGGGGCTGCAGGCTAGAGATGGGATCAGCCTGGGTAGAGGACTGGGCTGTGAACACACATGTGAATCCCACCTGCTCAACCTCACCTGTTCAGCTCATGAACCGTGCGTACCTGGCTGTGTCTGTCCCCCTGGGTGAGTACTAGTACTTTAAACAACTCTTACTTCCTGTACCCACTAGGATTCACTGTGTATCAATATTCCCTCTACCAGTCAGACCCCATTCACTGTGTATCAATGTTCCCTCTAGCAGTCAGACCTCATTCACTGTGTATCAACGTTCCCTCTAGCAGTCAGACCGCATTCACTGTGTATCAATGTTCACTCTAGCAGTCAGACCCCATTCACTGTGTATCAACGTTCCCTCTACCAGTCAGACCCCATTCACTGTGTATCAATGTTCCCTCTACCGGTCAGACCCCATTCACTGTGTATCAATGTTCCCTCTACCAGTCAGACCCCATTCACTGTGTATCAGTGTTCCCTCTACCAGTCAGACCCCATCCACTGTGTATCAGTGTTCCCTCTACCAGTCAGACCCCATTCACTGTGTATCAGTGTTCCCTCTACCAGTCAGACCCCATTCACTGTGTATCAGTGTTCCGTCTACCAGTCAGACCCCATTCACTGTGTATCAATATTCCCTCTACCGGTCAGACCCCATTCACTGTGTATCAGTGTTCCCTCTACCAGTCAGACCCCATTCACTGTGTATCAGTGTTCCCTCTACCAGTCAGACCCCATTCACTGTGTATCAGTGTTACTCTACCAGTCAGACCCCATTCATTGTGTATCAATGTTCTCTCTACCAGTCAGACCCCATTCACTGTGTATCAATGTTCCCTCTACCAGTCAGACCCCATTCACTGTGTATCAGTGTTCCCTCTAGCAGTCAGACCCCATTCACTGTGTATCAATGTTCCCTCTACCAGTCAGACCCCATTCACTGTGTATCAGTGTTCCCTCTACCAGTCAGACCCCATCCACTGTGTATCAGTGTTCCCTCTACCAGTCAGACCCCATTCACTGTGTATCAGTGTTCCCTCTACCAGGCAGACCCCATTCACTGTGTATCAGTGTTCCGTCTACCAGTCAGACCCCATTCACTGTGTATCAATATTCCCTCTACCGGTCAGACCCCATTCACTGTGTATCAGTGTTCCCTCTACCAGTCAGACCCCATTCACTGTGTATCAGTGTTCCCTCTACCAGTCAGACCCCATTCACTGTGTATCAGTGTTACTCTACCAGTCAGACCCCATTCACTGTGTATCAATGTTCTCTCTACCAGTCAGACCCCATTCACTGTGTATCAATGTTCCCTCTACCAGTCAGACCCCATTCACTGTGTATCAGTGTTCCCTCTAGCAGTCAGACCCCATTCACTGTGTATCAATGTTCCCTCTACCAGTCAGACCCCATTCACTGTGTATCAATGTTCCCTCTACCAGTCAGACCCCATTCACTGTGTATCAATGTTCCCTCTACCAGTCAGACCCCATTCACTGTGTATCAATGTTCCCTCTACCAGTCAGACCCCATTCACTGTGTATCAATATTCCCTCTACCAGTCAGACCCCATTCACTGTGTATCAGTGTTCCCTCTACCAGTCAGACCCCATCCACTGTGTATCAGTGTTCCCTCTACCAGTCAGACCCCATTCACTGTGTATCAATATTCCCTCTACCGGTCACACCCCATTCACTGTGTATCAGTGTTCCCTCTACCAGTCAGACCCCATCCACTGTGTATCAGTGTTCCCTCTACCAGTCAGACCCCATTCACTGTGTATCAGTGTTCCCTCTACCAGTCAGACCCCATTCACTGTGTATCAGTGTTCCCTCTACCAGTCAGACCCCATTCACTGTGTATCAGTGTTACTCTACCAGTCAGACCCCATTCACTGTGTATCAATGTTCTCTCTACCAGTCAGACCCCATTCACTGTGTATCAATGTTCCCTCTACCAGTCAGTCCCCATTCACTGTGTATCAGTGTTCCCTCTAGCAGTCAGACCCCATTCACTGTGTATCACTGTTCCCTCTACCAGTCAGACCCCATTCACTGTGTATCAATGTTCCCTCTACCAGTCAGACCCCATTCACTGTGTATCAATGTTACTCTACCAGTCAGACCCCATTCACTGTGTATCAGTGTTCCCTCTACCAGTCAGACCCCATTCACTGTGTATCAATGTTCTCTCTACCAGTCAGACCCCATTCACTGTGTATCAATGTTCCCTCTACCAGTCAGACCCCATTCACTGTGTATCAGTGTTCCCTCTAGCAGTCAGACCCCATTCACTGTGTATCAATGTTCCCTCTACCAGTCAGACCCCATTCACTGTGTATCAATGTTCCCTCTACCAGTCAGACCCCATTCACTGTGTATCAGTGTTACTCTACCAGTCAGACCCCATTCACTGTGTATCAGTGTTACTCTACCAGTCAGACCCCATTCACTGTGTATCAGTGTTCCCTCTACCAGTCAGACCCCATTCACTGTGTATCAGTGTTACTCTACCAGTCAGTCCCCATTCACTGTGTATCAGTGTTCCCTCTACCAGTCAGACCCCATTCACTGTGTATCAATGTTCCCTCTACCAGTCAGACCCCATTCACTGTGTATCAGTGTTCCCTCTACCAGTCAGACCCCATTCACTGTGTATCAATGTTCCCTCTACCAGTCAGACCCCATTCACTGTGTATCACTGTTCCCTCTACCAGTCAGACCCCATTCACTGTGTATCAATGTTCCCTCTACCAGTCAGACCCCATTCACTGTGTATCAATGTTCCCTCTACCAGTCAGACCCCATTCACTGTGTATCAGTGTTCCCTCTACCAGTCAGACCCCATTACTGTGTATCAGTGTTCCCTCTACCAGTCAGACCCCATTCACTGTGTATCAATGTTCCCTCTACCAGTCAGACCCCATTCACTGTGTATCAATGTTCCCTCTACCAGTCAGACCCCATTCACTGTGTATCAGTGTTCCCTCTACCAGTCAGACCCCATTCACTGTGTATCAGTGTTACTCTAGCAGTCAGACCCCATTCACTCCCGACACCTCCATTTTGCCTCTAACCCTTCACTGTGTGTTGATGTAAAGTGTCTGGAGAACTACAAGCAGCGTAGTGATGGAGCTTCCACTTTATTGGGTCAACCTTAGAGATTCACACACCCTGGATGGAAAAGTACTGCAGAAACTGGAGATTCAGTGTGTGTGTGGCCTGGTGAAACCAATGACCACATGTTCAAGGGTCAGCGATCTGTGACTGTGTCTCTGTGACTCTGTTTGTCTGTGTGTCTAAGGTCAGCAGCTCCGTCAGCTAGCTAAGTCTTAACGGAAATGTGTAATGGTAGTATAGGGCAGCATGTCTCTGTGTAATGGTAGTGTAGTGCAGCATGTCTCTGATTAATGGTAGTGTAGGGCAGCATGTCTCTGTGTAATGGTAGTGTAGGGCAGCATGTCTCTGAGTAATGGTAGTGTAGGGCAGCATGTTTCTGAGTAATGGTAGTGTAGGGCAGCATGTCTCTGTGTAATGGTAGTGTAGGGCAGCATGTCTCTGTGTAATGGTAGTGTAGGGCAGCATGTCTCTGTGTAATGGTAGTGTAGGGCAGCATGTCTCTGAGTAATGGTAGTGTAGGGCAGCATGTCTCTGTGTAATGGTAGTGTAGTGCAGCATGTCTCTGTGTAATGGTAGTGTAGTGCAGCATGACTCTGAGTAATGGTAGTGTAGGCCAGCATGTATCTGTGTAATGGTAGTGTAGTGCAGCATGTCTCTGAGTAATGGTAGTGTAGGGCAGCATGTCTCTGTGTAATGGTAGTGTAGTGCAGCATGTCTCTGAGTAATGGTAGTGTAGTGCAGCATGTCTCTGTGTAATGGTAGTGTAGGGCAGCATGTCTCTGTGTAATGGTAGTGTAGGGCAGCATGTCTCTGTGTAATGGTAGTGTAGGGCAGCATGTCTCTGTGTAATGGTAGTGTAGTGCAGCATGTCTCTGTGTAATGGTAGTGTAGTGCAGCATGTCTCTGTGTAATGGTAGTGTAGGGCAGCATGTCTCTGTGTAATGGTAGTGTAGGGCAGCATGTCTCTGAGTAATGGTAGTGTAGGCCAGCATGTCTCTGTGTAATGGTAGTGTAGGGCAGCATGTCTCTGAGTAATGGTAGTGTAGGCCAGCATGTCTCTGTGTAATGGTAGTGTAGGGCAGCATGTCTCTGAGTAATGGTAGTGTAGGCCAGCATGTCTCTGTGTAATGGTAGTGTAGGGCAGCATGTCTCTGTGTAATGGTAGTGTAGGCCAGCATGTCTCTGTGTAATGGTAGTGTAGGGCAGCATGTCTCTGAGTAATGGTAGTGTAGGGCAGCATGTCTCTGTGTAATGGTAGTGTAGTGCAGCATGTCTCTGTGTAATGGTAGTGTAGGGCAGCATGTCTCTGTGTAATGGTAGTGTAGGGCAGCATGTCTCGGTGTAATGGTAGTGTAGGGCAGCATGTCTCTGAGTAATGGTAGTGTAGGCCAGCATGTCTCTGTGTAATGGTAGTGTAGGGCAGTAGGTATACATTTATGCTGATGATATAAGAAATCAACACTGATTCTCTGTGGAAATTCATGCTACCTGTTGCTCCACTGTAGCCTGTTATAGATAGCCTGTACCCAAATGTTTTCCTTGATTTGGTAAACCATCTTTCATCACTGGCTAATCCTAATCCTCATTTCATAAATTATTTTAAAGAAGAGTATTCACTTTACCTCAGTACCAATGCTAGTGGTCCACCAAGTGTGTGTGTTTGTGTGTGTGTTTGTGTGTGTGTGTGTGTGTGTGTGTGTGTGTGTGTGTGTGTGTGTGTGTGTGTGTGTGTGTGTGGTGTGTGTGTGTGTGTGTGTGTGTGTGTGTGTGTGTGTGTGTCTGTGTGTGTGTGTGAGTGGATGTTCTCTGCATGGTGTTGGATGGCTATCTATAACCCCAGGAGACCATTCTCATTACATCACCAGCCGACATGCGACAGCAGACGATGCCGGAGACGCCGGGCAGTATATAGACCAGATGAATGATACCTGTCCAGGTAATAGACAGTATATAGACCAGATGAATGATACCCGATCCAGGTAATAGACAGTATATAGACCAGATTAATGATACCTTATCCAGGTAATAGACAGTATATAGACCAGATGAATGATACCTGATCCAGGTAATAGACAGTATATAGACCAGATGAATGATACCTGATCCAGGTAATAGACAGTATATAGACCATATGAATGATACCTGTCCAGGTAATAGACAGTATATAGACCAGATGAATGATACCTGTCCAGGTAATAGACAGTATATAGACCAGATTAATGATACCTGTCCAGGTAATAGACAGTATATAGACCAGATGAATGATACCTGTCCAGGTAATAGACAGTATATAGACCAGATGAATGATACCTGATCCAGGTAATAGACAGTATATAGACCAGATGAATGATACCTGATCCAGGAAATAGACAGTATATAGACCAGATTAATGATACCTGATCCAGGTAATAGAGATTATATAGACCAGATAAATGATACCTGTCCAGGTAATAGACAGTATATAGACCAGATGAATGATACCTGTCCAGGTAATAGACAGTATATAGACCAGATTAATGATACCTGTCCAGGTAATAGACAGTATATAGACCAGATGAATGACACCTGATCCAGGTAATAGACAGTATATAGACCAGATGAATGATACCTGATCCAGGTAATAGACAGTATATAGACCAGATTAATGATACATGATCCAGGTAATAGATAGTATATTGACCAGATGAATGATATCTGTCCAGGTAATAGACAGTATATAGACCAGATTGTAGATATATACACCACTACATATCTACAATACAACACATTATTACACCACTACACTGCCACTACATATCTACAATACAACACATTATTACACCACTACACTACCATATCTACAATACAACACATTACTACACCACTACACTACTACTACCATATCTACAATACAACACATTATTACACCACTACACTAACACTACCATATCTACAATACAACACATTATTACACCACTACACTGCCACTACATATCTACAATACAACACATTATTACACCACTACACTACCATATCTACAATACAACACATTACTACACCACTACACTACCACTACCATATCTACAATACAACACATTATTACACCACTACACTACCACTACCATATCTACAATACAACACATTATTACACCACTACACTACCACTACCATATCTACAATACAACACATTATTACACCACTACACTACCACTACATATCTACAATACAACACATTATTACACCACTACACTACCATATCTACAATACAACACATTATTACACCACTACACTACCATATCTACAATACAACACATTATTACACCACTACACTACCACTACATATCTACAATACAACACATTATTACACCCCTACACTACCATATCTACAATACAACACATTATTACACACTACTCTACCACTACATATCTACAACACAACACATTATTACACCATTACACTACCACTACATATCTACAATACAACACATTATTACACCACCACACTACCACTACATATCTACAATACAACACATTATTACACCACTACACTACCACTACATATCTACAATACAGCACATTTTTACACCACTACACTACCACTACATATCTACAATACAACACATTATTACACCCCTACACTACCACTACATATCTACAATACAACACATTATTACACCACTACCACTACATATCTACAATACAACATATTATTACACCACTACACTACCATATCTACAATACAACACATAGTCTCTATGGGGGTGCCACAGGGTTCAAATCTTGGGCCAACTCTTTTCTCTGTATACATCAATGATGTCGCTCTTGCTGCTGGTGAGTCTCTGATCCACCTCTACGCAGACGACACCATTCTGTATACTTCTGGCCCTTCTTTGGACACTGTGTTAACAAACCTCCAGACGAGCTTCAATGCCATACAACTCTCCTTCCGTGGCCTCCAACTGCTCTTAAATACAAGTAAAACTAAATGCATGCTCTTCAACCGATAGCTGCCTGCACCTGCCCGCCCGTCCAGCATCACTACTCTGGACAGTTCTGACTTAGAATATGTGGACAACTACAAATACCTAGGTGTCTGGTTAGACTGTAAACTCTCCTTCCAGACTCACATTAAACATCTCCAATCCTAAATTAAATCTAGAATTGGCTTCCTATTTCACAACAAAGCATCCTTCACTCATGTTGCCAAACATACCCTCATAAAACTGACCATCCTACCGATCCTCGACTTCGGCGATGTCATTTACAAAATAGCCTCCAATACCCTACTCAATAAACTGGATGCAGTCTATCACAGTGCCATCCATTTTGTCACCAAAGCCCCATATACTACCCACCACTGCGACCTGTACGCTCTCGTTGGCTGGCCCTCGCTTCATACTCGTCGCCAAACCCACTGGCTCCAGGTCACCTACAAGACCCTGCTAGGTAAAGTCCCCCCTTATCTCAGCTCGCTGGTCACCATAGCAGCACCCACCTGTGGCACGCACTCCAGCAGGTATATCTCTCTGGTTACCCCCAAAGCCAATTCCTCCTTTGGCCGTCTCTCCTTCCAGTTCTCTGCTGCCAATGACTGGAACGAACTACAAAAATCTCTGAGACTGGAAACACTTATCTCCCTCACTAGCTTTAAGCACCAGCTGTCAGAGCAGCTCACAGATCACTGCACCTGTACATAGCCCATCTATAATTTAGCCCAAACAACTACCCCTTCCCCTACTGTATTTATTTATTTATTTTGCTCCTTTGCACCCCATTATTTCTATTTCTACTTTGCACTTTCTTCCACTACAAATCTACCATTCCAGTGTTTTAATTGCTATATTGTATTTACTTTGCCACCATGGCCTTTTTTGCCTTTACCTCCTTTATCTCACCTCATTTGCTCACATTGTATATAGACTTATTTTTCTACTATATTATTGACTGCATGTTTGTTTTACTCCATGTGTAACTCTGTGTTGTTGTATGTGTCGAACTACTTTGCATTATCTTGGACAGGTCGCAATTGTAAATGAGAACTTGTTCTCAACTTGCCTACCTGGTTAAATAAAGGTGCAATAAATAATAAAAAAAATGTTTTACACCACTACACTACCATATCTACAATACAACACATTATTACACCACTACACTACCACTATATATCTACAATACAACACATTATTACACCACTACACTACCATATCTACAATACAACACATTATTACACCACTACACTACCACTATATATCTACAATACAACACATTATTACACCAATACACTACACTACCATATCTACAATACAACACATTATTACACCGCTACACTACATATCTACAATACAACACATTATTACACCACTACACTACCATATGTACAATACAACACATTATTACACCACTACACTACATATCTACAATACAACACATTATTACACCACTACACTACATATCTACAATACAACACATTATTACACCACTACACTACATATCTACAATACATCACATTATTACAACACTACCACTACATATCTACAATACATCACATTATTACACACTACATATCTACAATACAACACATTATTACACCACTACACTACATATCTACAATACAACACATTATTACACCACTACACTACATATCTACAATACAACACATTATTACAACACTACCACTACATATCTACAATACAACACATTATTACACCACTACACTACATATCTACAATACAACACATTATTACAACACTACCACTACATATCTACAATACATCACATTATTACACACTACATATCTACAATACAACACATTATTACACCACTACACTACCACTACATATCTACAATACAACACATTATTACACCACTACACTACATATCTACAATACAACACATTATTACACCACTACACTACATATCTACAATACAACACATTATTACACCACTACACTACCACTACATATCTACAATACAACACATTATTACACCACTACACTACATATCTACAATACAACACATTATTACAACACTACCACTACATATCTACAATACATCACATTATTACACACTACATATCTACAATACAACACATTATTACACCACTACACTACATATCTACAATACAACACATTATTACAACACTACCACTACATATCTACAATACATCACATTATTACACACTACATATCTACAATACAACACATTATTACACCACTACACTACCACTACATATCTACAATACAACACATTATTACACCACTACACTACCATATCTACAATACAACACATTATTACACCACTACACTACATATCTACAATACAACACATTATTACAACACTACCACTACATATCTACAATACATCACATTATTACACACTACATATCTACAATACAACACATTATTACACCACTACACTACCACTACATATCTACAATACAACACATTATTACACACTACATATCTACAATACAACACATTATTACAACACTACCACTACATATCTACAATACAACACATTATTATACCACTACACTACCATATCTACAATACAACACATTATTACACCACTACACTACATATCTACAATACAACACATTATTACAACACTACACTACCACTACATATCTACAATACAACACATTATTACACCACTACCACTACATATCTACAATACAACACATTATTACACCTCTACACTACCACTACATATCTACAATACAACACATTATTACACCACTACACTACCACTACCATATCTACAATACAACACATTATTACACCACTACACTACACTACCATATCTACAATACAACACATTATTACACCACTACACTACCACTACATATCTACAATACAACACATTATTACACCACTACACTACCATATCTACAATACAACACATTATTACACCACTACACTACATGTCTACAATACAACACATTATTACAACACTACACTACCACTACCATATCTACAATACAACACATTATTACACCACCACACTACCACTACATATCTACAATATAACACATTATTACACCACTACACTATCACTACATATCTACAATACAACACATTATTACACCACTACACTACACTACCATATCTACAATACAACACATTATTACACCACTACACTACCACTACATATCTACAATACAACACATTATTACACCACTACACTACCATATCTACAATACAACACATTATTACACCACTACACTACCATATATACAATACAACACATTATTACACCACTACACTACATATCTACAATACAACACATTATTACACCACTACACTACCATGTGTGTGTATGTGTGTTTCTATGCCTGTGTTTGTGTGTGTGTGTCTCTTCACAGTCCGTGCAGTTCCATAAGGTTTTATCTGTTTTTTAAATCTGATTCTACTGCTTGCATCAGTTACCTGATGTGGAATATAGTTCCATGTATTCATGGCTCTATGTAGCACTGTGCACCTCCCATAGTCTGTTCTGGACTTGGGGATTGTGAAGAGACCCCTGGTGGTATGTCTTGTGGGGTATGCATGGTGTCTGAGCTGTGTGCTAGTAGTTTAAACAGACCTCTGGTGGTATGTCTTGTGGGGTATGCATGGGTGTCTGAACTGTGTGCTAGTAGTTTAAACAGACCTCTGGTAGTATGTCTTGTGGAGTATGGATGGGTGTCTGAGCTGTGTGCTAGTATTTTAAACAGACCTCTGGTGGTATGTCTTGTGGGGTATGCATGGTGTCTGAGCTGTGTGCTAGTAGTTTAAACAGACACCTCGGTGCATTCAGCTTGTCAACACCTCTTACAAAAACAAGTAGTGATGAAGTCAATCTCCCCATGAGAGATTGACATGCATATCGTTAATGTTAGCTCTCCATGTACATTTAAGGGCCAGCCTTTCTACACTGTTCTAGGCCAATTGTAATTTGCCTGTGTCCCTCTTTGTGGCACTTGACCATATGACTGGACAGTAGTCCAGGTGTGATAAAACTAGGGCCTTACACAGGTAATATTACACTTTGACATGTCGCACATACGTCCAGCCATCCCTCAATATTCTTTCTATTCAGCATGTGAACAGACAGACCCCTGGGGAAATCCTCAAGTTGGTGATCCCTTTTCCCGAAGTGTTCTCATATGTTAGATGGGAAAAGGAGATTGCTGTCTACCTTACACATGAACAATAAAACAAGCTATCCTGAACTCCAAACCACCAGTTTGTGGATTCAGTCTGCTACAGGATGTAGCCTGTAGCATACACAGGGAACCGACGTGGAAGTACAGATTACTTTTCAGAACTAGTTGCTTGACAAAATGAGGGATTCTGAAAGTTTGACAGAATGAGGGATTCTAAAGGTTTGACAGAATGAGGGATTCTAAAAGTTTGACAGAATGAGGGATTCTAAAAGTTTGACAGAATGAGGGATTCTAAAAGTTTGACAGAATGAGGGATTCTAAAGGTTTGACAGAATGAGGGCTTCTAAAAGTTTGACGGAATGAGGGATTCTAAAGGTTTGACAGAATGAGGGATTCTAAAAGTTTGACAGAATGAGGGATTCTAAAGGTTTGACAGAATGAGGGATTCTAAAGGTTTGATGGAATGAGGGATTCTAAAAGTTTGACAGAATGAGGGATTCTAAAAGTTTGACAGAATGAGGGATTCTAAAGGTTTGACAAAATGAGGGATTCTAAAAGTTTGACAGAATGAAGGATTATAAAAGTTTGACAGAATGAGGGATTCTAAAAGTTTGACAGAATGAGGGATTCTAAAGGTTTGACAGAATGAGGGATTCTAAAGGTTTGACAGAATGAGGGATTCTAAAGGTTTGACAAAATGAGGGATTCTAAAAGTTTGACAGAATGAGGGATTCTAAAGGTTTGACAAAATGAGGGATTCTAAAAGTTTGACAGAATGAAGGATTCTAAAAGTTTGACAGAATGAGGGATTCTAAAAGTTTGACAGAATGAGGGATTCTAAAGGTTTGACAGAATGAGGGATTCTAAAGGTTTGACAGAATGAGGGATTCTAAAGGTTTGACAAAATGAGGGATTCTAAAAGTTTGACAGAATGAGGGATTCTAAAGGTTTGACAGAATGAGGGATTCTAAAAGTTTCACAGAATGAGTGATTCTAAAGGTTTGACAGATTGAGGGATTCTAAAAGTTTGACAGAATGAGGGATTCTAAAAGTTTGACAGAATGAGGGATTCTAAAGGTTTGACAGAATGAGGGCTTCTAAAAGTTTGACGGAATGAGGGATTCTAAAGGTTTGACAGAATGAGGGATTCTAAAAGTTTGACAGAATGAGGGATTCTAAAAGTTTGACAGAATGAGGGATTCTAAAAGTTTGACAGAATGAGGGATTCTAAAAGTTTGACAGAATGAGGGATTCTAAAGTTTTGACAGAATGAGGGATTCTAAAGGTTTGACAGAATGAGGGATTCTAAAAGTTTGACAGAATGAGGGATTCTAAAAGTTTGACAGAATGAGGGATTCTAAAGGTTTGACAGAATGAGGGATTCTAAAAGTTTGACGGAATGAGGGATTCTAAAGGTTTGACAGATTGAGGGATTCTAAAAGTTTGACAGAATGAGGGATTCTAAAAGTTTGACACAATGAGGGATTCTAAAGGTTTGACAGAATGAGGGATTCTAAACGTTTGACAGAATGAGGGATTCTAAAGGTTTGACAGAATGAGGGATTCTAAAGGTTTGACAGTGTTGAGATTGGTTTGTCCCCACCCTGGCCGTAGACACAAAGACAGTTCAGTCAGTCCTGCTGCTTGAAGACGATATCTTTGTGAAAGGGCGGATCGTTTAGACGTTTTACCTGATATCCAGGATGGAAAAGTGAGATGGGATGGGAGGAACAGGAAAAGTGGATCGGAGGGAGGTGTGTTTGTGATAAGGGGAACGGAAAGAGGATTCGTTACTCGGTAGGAGTAGGAGGTGTCATTCATTGATTCCTGTTACACACACTCCTCGACCTTTACAAGAGCCAACCTATCACACTCTCCTCGACCTTTACGAGAACCAACCTATCACACACTCCTCGACCTTTACGAGGACCAACCTATCTCACATGAGCATCATGGGAAGGAGATGTGGATGCATGAGAAGCCTGTCATGAGTGTTTAATAACGGCCTGCAACTGGATATTCTAGTGGGGAGGTTGGAAGTCCTGGTCAATATGGACACAATGAGGCCTTATACCGTAGAGCGCTGCAACCTGGACTCAGGGGTAGACGTAATGTTTTGTATGTTATGTATTAATTAGTGGATGTCCATCATCCATTTAGTTTGATATGATATTTTACGAATTCCAATTTGTTGTGGCTCATGTCAGCTATGTGTCTTACGTTAACGCTAGCTAGGTGGCTAGCGTTAGCTAGGTGGCTAGCGTTAGCTAGGCTATGGGTTAGGTTTAGGGTTAAGGTTAGCGTTAGGGTTAAGGTTAGGGTTAGGACTTTGCTTAAAGGGTTAGGATTACGGTTAGAGGAAGGGTTAGCTAACGTGCTAAGTACTTGCAACATAGCTAAAAAGTAGTAATTAGTCGCAAAGTTGATAATTAGTTGTCCGTGATAAGATTTGAACACACAGCCTTTGGGTTGCTACACGTTCATGTTACACCTCTATCCATCTTCCCAACTTTCAGTTTTGCCTTAATTAACCTTCTGTCTTATGTAACCAAACCAAACGTAACACATCATACTCATTTGGTGGTCCAAATGCATTTACATGTATTATGATACGTCTAGTCTATGAGACCAAGCTTTGTAGAGGGACAGTGATGGCTGCATTAGGAGTATTGATGGGAGTATTGATAAATCAATGGGGAAGTGATAGGCTAGGAATGTGCCATTGAGGGCTTACAGTAGCCTACCTGTTGCGTTAGATTATCCCTACAGCAGTGTTAAACTGGCAATCCTGTTTTTTTACAAAATGTCTCTAAAATGAGTATTGAAAATATGCTTCACCACCACTAGTGTTACAGTAGGTCAACTGCAGTTATTCCTCAGTACTAAGACTTTTAAAAAATACTAATGGGAAATCATTAGTTAAGGTGCTGACAGCAGAACCCCATTTTGTTTTCAATCACAATGGGGCACTTTGTTTATGAACTCAAATGTAGACCTTTCATTCATTCCTAACTTTACCACAATTAACATGTCTGTTGAACTCACATGAACCTGAAGTTGCAGGTGGATGCAGGATCTGATACAGTCAGTATAAATTATTACCCGTTATCGGAAAATCATAATGAGACTATCTCGTTATAGCAGGACATTTATTTTTGTGATCCGTTTTCAGAAAAGTAATGTTGTACTCAGTTTGCTTGGGCATTACCTGGTCCTCATGATCTGAGGTTTCATCCTTTCTTTCATCTGTTTCTTCTCTCTCTCTCTCTCTCTCTGTTTCTCTCTCTATTTCTCTCTCTCTCTCTCTGTTTCTCTCTCTGTTTCTCTCTCTCTCTTAGTTTCTCTCTCTGTTTCTCTCTCTGTCTCTCTCTTTGTTTCTCTCTCTCTCTCTCTCTCTCTCTCTCTCTCTCTCACACTTGCTCTCTCTGTTTTTCTCTCTGTTTCTCTCTCTCTCTCTCTCGCTCTCTCTCTCTCACCATTTTCTTATTCTCTGTAGTAAGACAATTACAATACACCCTCGCCCCACCCATTCACTTTATCTTCTCTCATTCCACTCGTTATGAATTTGTGTAATTCTGCCCATGCAACTACCCCTTGGTCCCCCTCTCCTTTCTCTCTTCTCTCTATCCCCTTCTCTCTCCGTCTGTAAATTGCTTTTCTTTTCTTGTTTATGTAGTAAACAGGTGGTGTGTAGGCTGCTCAGGTGTCAGTTAAGCCTCTTAAATAAATTCCTGCTAACCACGTTTAACTAATACCATCAACACTTTCTCATCATCACCATGAGGGACAGAGGGTTGTGCTCTTCCTGTGCTCTCTCTTCCTCAGCCTAGCTCTTCCTGTGCTCTCTCTTCCTCAGCCTAGCTCTTCCTGTGCTCTCTCTTCCTCAGCCTAGCTCTCCCTGTGCTCTCTCTTCCTCAGCCTAGCTCTTCCTGTGCTCTCTCTTCCTCAGCCTAGCTCTCCCTGTGCTCTCTCTTCCTCAGCCTAGCTCTTCCTGTGCTCTCTCTTCCTCAGCCTAGCTCTCCCTGTGCTCTCTCTTCCTCAGCCTAGCTCTTCCTGTGCTCTCTCTTCCTCAGCCTAGCTCTTCCTGTGCTCTCTCTTCCTCAGCCTAGCTCTCCCTGTGCTCTCTCTTCCTCAGCCTAGCTCTTCCTGTGCTCTCTCTTCCTCAGCCTAGCTCTCCCTGTGCTCTCTCTTCCTCAGCCTAGCTCTTCCTGTGCTCTCTCTTCCTCAGCCTAGCTCTTCCTGTGCTCTCTCTTCCTCAGCCTAGCTCTCCCTGTGCTCTCTCTTCCTCAGCCTAGCTCTCCCTGTGCTCGCTCTTCCTCAACCTAGCTCTTCCTGTGCTCTCTCTTCCTCAGCCTAGCTCTTCCTGTGCTCTCTCTTCCTCAACCTAGCTCTTCCTGTGCTCTCTCTTCCTCAGCCTAGCTCTTCCTGTGCTCTCTCTTCCTCAGCCTAGCTCTTCCTGTGCTCTCTCTTCCTCAGCCTAGCTCTTCCTGTGCTCTCTCTTCCTCAGCCTAAAGTTTAGACAAATAGAAACGTCTCAAGAGAAACTAAATATAGATAGCCCAGCTAGCACACAACGTTCTGAGAACCATATATTTCTTAGAGCTTGGTGAGAGCGTGGTTTTCCTATGGTTATTTTGCTTACAAGCTTCCCACAACTTTCTGGGAATGGTACAGGATTGTTGCTTGGCTTTGGAACATTCCAAGCACATTTAATGAACTTGACAAAAAAAACCATTTTCCTGGTATTTCATTACTTTAACAGAATATTTCCTACAAGTGGTTACATTTAGTAAAATGTTTGGCAATGTTCAAGGAATGTTCTCCAACCTGTTTGACATTGGGAATGTTCCAAATAGTTCAGAGAATATCAACAAAAAACTTTCTTCTGTGAGAATTTCAGTACTTCAGCATAACGTTTCCTACAGGTTTCTTCATTGTTCTATTTAAAATCACGTTCTCAAATTGTTCCGAGCACGTTAAGAAAACGTTCCATAAAAACCACAAGAAGACTTTAGTAACTTTCAGAGAACGTTCTAAAAATGTTATTTTTTTAAAGACATTCCGTTCTCAGAACGTGAAGAAACATTAACCCAAACTAAGCTACTGTAGCAGTGTTATTAAAAGTATTTTTGAAACATTCAGTGAAAGTTTTAAGGAAGTTATTCAAAAACCTCCAAATAACCTTTAATTTCCATTCTCAGAACGTTAATAAAACCTCTCAAGAAAACATTCTCAGAACCATCCTGCAACCTAAAAATAAACATTCTCAGAACCTCCTTGCAACCTAAAAATTCAATTTTACCTGTCAGGAAACAGATGTGTTTCTTACATTGTGATAGCGTAACCCATATAGTTGTGTACCATCCGCACTAAATGCCTTTCTCTGTAGTCATCCTGGGAAAAAGTTCCACATCTCCATAATGAACCCTGTAGAATTCAACTTCTGGCACTGCTTTGCACCAGCCCTCCCATCCAGAAAATGCCAATACTGCCCAAGATTTCCTCACCTTCGTATTGGGCATTCCTGGCAGAAATAAGAGCCTGCTAAAAAAAGATTGAAAGAGTAATGCTCTCATGCCTGTCAGTTCAGGCCTTTTTTTAGGCATAAAATAAGGTGTTCTGGACGAGCAGGAACCAGCTTATAACAATGTTCACCTACATACAGAATATTAATGAGTTGGTGCAAAAAAACAAATACATTGTTAAATTAACAGTTTAAGTGTTAAAGAAATAAACTTGAAATTAAAATGAGTTGGAATGTGTGTCGTGACATCGCTTAAGCATTACAGTACATGATTATGACTTGCAGAATAACTACCACCTCTGTCTTCATTATACAAGTCTGCACAGTTATACACAGTTAGATAAGGTTTAATTAAACGAGAGATAGAGAAAGATTAATTCATCGACTGAGATTTATTCATAACTACTGCAAGTCAGCACAGCCAGACTGCAGTAGAGAATGAATTATTATGGAAGCTTTGATGAGGGTAATCGATCCAGCGGCTTGGCGGGTGGATAAAGAAAGCTGTTAACACCACTTTATCTGCAGTGTAACTTTACACGGATGAACCTCTAGGTTTGTGGCCAGACCATTCAATGTGTCGCTTCATTGTCTACTGTCCCCAGCCTCTCCTCTCCTCTCTCTCTCTCTCTCTCTCTCTCCAGGGGATATAACTCTGACCCGTCGCCGCGATATTACAAGATTCTTATCAGCCCCGTCGCTCTAACAGTGTGGAAACCAAATGGAACGGCCCGGACAAAGGCTGTCTTCTATCTCTGAGAATCCTAATCGTCTGGTTTTCTCATGTAACGAGTGTTTCTCCTTTTCATCCAGAGTTTACCCATCCCCCCTTCCCTTTTCTCATTTCCTGTCTGTAGCGGCAGGTACTGGATCCAGACTGACTCTTGCGCTCCCTCTGTCGTTCAGTCCTCTTGGCACAGAGCAGGCCAGAAGGTCTGGGTCCAGACTGACTCTTGCGCTCCCTCTGTCGTTCAGTCCTCTTGGCACAGAGCAGGCCAGAAGGTCTGGGTCCAGACTGACTCTTGCGCTCCCTCTGTCGTTCAGTCCTCTTGGCATAGAGCAGGCCAGAAGGTCTGGGTCCAGAGATCAAATCAAATCAAACTTTATTTGTCACGTGTGCCGAAAACAACAACCTTACTGTGAAATACTCACTTACAAGCCTTTAACCAACAGTGCAATAATAAAAAAGTTATAAAATAACAGTAACGAGGCTATATACAGGGTCAGTGTGCGGGGGTACAGGTTAGATGAGGTATTTTGTACATGTTGGTAGGGGTGAGGTGACTATGCATAGATAATAAACAGAGAGTAGCAGCAGTGTAAAAACCAATGGAGGGGTAGTGACTATGCAGAGATAATAAACAGAGAGTAGCAGCAGTGTAAAAACCAATGGAGGGGGGTGGGGGAGTCAATGTAAATCGTCCGGGTGGCGATGAACATAGTAGAGTACATGCATAGAGACACAGTATCTCTATGTATCTCTATGTGTGAAAAAGGTACAAAGCAAATTCTAACAAAGTTAAGTTTGTTCTACAAGTAGAGAAACAGATGAATTCTGAACTAAAGTGAATAAAACTGACAGCTGTATTTGTCTGTGTGTGTTTCCCAGATTGCTGAAACATGGTGATGAGTGTTTTGAGCCTGATGCCTGCCCCTGCCTCTGGAAGGGGAAAGAGTACTATCCAGGAGATAGAGTCACCTCCCCCTGTCATCAATGGTACGTTTAGAAACAACTCATACACTGACTTTTCCAGAGATTAAACTCTTCTCGAACCAAACAGGATATGTATCAAACTCAACACGTTTTAGGAGAGAGTGGAACCTAATTATCTACAGTCATAAATTACTGAATGGTTTTCAGATCATTTCCTGTACAGAAGTATGACACAGAGAGGTATTGTTTCTTCTAAACATCTCTCTATATTCAACCCCTTATAAGATCTATCATATATACAGATTTCATTTGCCATGACATTTCATGTATTGAGGTCACTGACAAATTTGTTGACTCAGCACCTGGCAAAACCTGGCAATGTGTGGCCGAATTAAGACAAATCTTCGAGCAGCTAACAATTTTCCAGGATTATTGCTGAGCTTTAGCTGATGAGTCCTGTATAGATTGGACCTACGGTGAGACTGTTCACCTGATATCCATAACTCTCTATTATCTATCAGAGAAAATCACCTCCCAGCTCTGGTTTACAGAGAGTCCTTGTATGACGGCCGTTCATTCAACAGTCTCTCTCTCCCTGCCGAGTGAAACAGTGATCTCAGTCTTTCTCCTTTCTTCTCTGCTTCCATTTCTTCTTCTTGCAGTTAGCAAGGGAAGAGGAGAGATAGGGATCTGTATAATAGCACTATGAACGGTGGTGATTTAACGTTTGGCAGTTGACGAGATCCCTACTTTTCGGCAGAGGATAATCGCTGGGGCCTCCCGGACAAAAGGCGGCCATTAGTTATGACAGAATGTGCTTACATTAAGTGGTAGCAGTTTGCTGGCAGGTTGGTACTGAATCAGGATGGTTGACGCTGTGTGTCTCTTTCAGTGTCTGCCAGCATGGAACATTCCAGTGTGTGTTCCATCCGTGTCCGTCCATGTGCACAGCCTATGGGGACCGCCACTACAGGACCTTTGATGGTCTACTGTTTGACTACGTTGGAGCGTGTAAAGTCTACCTAGTAAAGGTATGCCGTTTGACTACGTTGGAGTGTGTAAAGTCTACCTAGTAAAGGTATGCTGTTTGACTACGTTGGAGTCTGTAAAGTCTACCTAGTAAAGGTATGCTGTTTGACTACGTTGGAGTCTGTAAAGTCTACCTAGTAAAGGTATGCTGTTTGACTACGTTGGAGTGTGTAAAGTCTACCTAGTAAAGGTATGCTGTTTGACTACGTTGGAGTCTGTAAAGTCTACCTAGTAAAGGTATGCTGTTTGACTACGTTGGAGTCTGTAAAGTCTATCTAGTAAAATTACCAGAGTCACATTTACAGTACTCAAGTTCATGTATTTTTCCTCATTATTTGATAACAAAATGGGATGAATAAATGTAATGCGAGAAATCCGTGAAAGTGAGATATCCATGTATGGATGAAGGGATTGATGAATAGACTGGCTTAGGGTTTAATTACTCAATATACTTCTTCACACATTTCGTAGTTTTCAGTAGCATAGTTCTATCCTGGGTTAGCTTGCTATTTTCATGTTGTTTTTCCCATCCCACCTTCAGAGCAGTGCTGATCTGATGATGAGTGTGACAGCTGAGAACGTGGACTGTTACGACAGCGGCGTCATCTGCAGGAAATCTCTACTCATCAACATTGGTAGATCTTTCATTGCGTTCGACGACGACAGTGGCAAACCAGTAAGTGCATGCTCCTGCTCTTGAACCTTACCAGGTAGCTTGCCGCTGGTGGTCCTACCAAGTCTGGCCACCGCTGGGATGCCGCCCAGTTTCCACTAGCGGCCCGTGACTTGTTTGCTTACTTGCTTTCGATAGGGTTAATGTAGCCTACAGTGTTATAAGAAATGTTTGATGAAAACATTACAGAGAGAGGAACTACCCTTAACCCCTTAAACCCTGACCCCTCAGACCCAATGAATATCACATTACTATTGTCACACCTCACCAATTATTATGGCACAAATTTCACTTATTTAAGACCACCTAATTCATGATCCCTGTCTTCTTCCCTGTCCTCCATCTTCACCTCTTTCCTGTCCTCCTCCCTGTCCTCTGTCTTGTCCTCTTCCCTGTCCTCCTCCCTGTCCACTTCCCTGTCCTCTTCCCTGTCCTCTGCCTTGTCCTCTTTCCTGTCTTCTTTCCTGTCCTCTTCCCTGTCCTCTAACTTGTCTTCTTCCCTGTCCTCTTCCCTGTCCTCCTCCCTGTCCTCTATCTTGTCTTCTTTCCTGTCCTCAATGAACAATAAACCGTCAAGAAATTAGGTTAAAAGAAAACACAGGGGGGCACTACCCCCGGACCCCCCTGGCTCATCTCAACCTGTTCATCAATATTGATCTAATTCCTGTCCATTGTCCTGTTTCCTGTCCTCCATCTTGTGTAGAACCCGTCCAGTGTGATCGACTGGAGACAGTTGGTGTTCATATGGAGCGCTGGGCTCTTCACCGTGGTCCACGTTCCCGAGGAGGACCTGACCGTGCTCTGGGATCGCAAGACCACGGTCCACATCCAGGCTGGACCACGCTGGCAGGTCAGGCCAGGCACCATGGGTTGTTAGTGTTGCACATGCCCTACCCTAGAACAACATGGGCCCTGTCATTACAAACAGCTGCTGTCTCCTATAGCAGTCTTTCTCAACCCAGTCCTCTGGATCCTCCAATCCGTCACACCTTATTCAACAAATCAACTAATCACCAACCCCTTGATTAGCACCATCAGGTCACCAACCCCTTGATTAGCGCCATCAAGTCACCAAGCCCTTGATTAGCACCATCAGGTCACCAAGCCCTTGATTAGCACCATCAGGTCACCAAGCCCTTGATTAGCACCATCAGGTCACCAAGCCCTTGATTAGCACCATCAGGTCACCAAGCCCTTGATTAGCACCATCAGGTCACCAAGCCCTTGATTAGCGCCATCAGGTTACCAAGTCCTTGATTAGCACCATCAGGTCACCAAGCCCTTGATTAGCACCATCAGGTCACCAAGCCCTTGATTAGCGCCATCAGGTTACCAAGTCCTTGATTAGCACCATCAGGTCACCAAGCCTTGATTAGCACCATCAGGTCACCAAGCCTTTGATTAGCGCCATCAGGTTACCAAGCTCTTGATTAGCACCATCAGGTCACCAAGCCCTTGATTAGCGCCATCAAGTCACCAAGCCCTTGATTAGCGCCATCAGGTCACCAAGCCTTTGATTAGCGCCATCAGGTCACCAACCCCTTGATTAGCACCATCAGGTCACCAAGCCCTTGATTAGCACCATCAGGTCACCAAGCCCTTGATTAGCGCCATCAGGTCACCAAGCCCTTGATTAGCACCATCAGGTCACCAAGCCCTTCCTTATTACTGTACAGAGCTGTGATTGGTGTAATATTAATGTGAATACTGTGTTCAGGACAAGCTGAGCGGTCTGTGATTGGTGTAATATTAATGTGAATACTGTGTTCAGGGCAAGCTGAGCGGTCTGTGATTGGTGTAATATTAATGTGAATACTGTGTTCAGGACAAGCTGAGCGGTCTGTGATTGGTGTAATATTAATGTGAATACTGTGTTCAGGGCAAGCTGAGCGGTCTGTGATTGGTGTAATATTAATGTGAATACTGTGTTCAGGGCAAGCTGAGCGGTCTGTGATTGGTGTAATATTAATGTGAATACTGTGTTCAGGGCAAGCTGAGCGGTCTGTGATTGGTGTAATATTAATGTGAATACTGTGTTCAGGGCAAGCTGAGCGGTCTGTGTGGGAACTTTGACCTGAGGACGGTCAATGAGATGAGGACACCAGAGAACATAGACTCTGCCACGCCTCAGGAGTTTGGCAACAGCTGGACGGCAGCTGAGGCAAGTTTTGAATCCCCCACTGTCTTTTCTCAGTGGATAGTGTGTGTGTATTAGTATGTGTGTGTGTGTGTGTGTGTGTGTGTGTGTGTGTGTGTGTGCGTGCGCGTGTGTGTCTGTGTGTGTGTGTGTCTGTGTGTGTGTGTGTATGTGCATGTGTGTCTGTGTGTGTGTGTCTGTGTGTGTGTGTCTGTGTGTGTGCGTGTCTGTGTGCGTGTGTGTGTGTGTGTCTGTGTGTGTGTGTGTGTGTGTGCGTGTGTGTGTGTGTGTGTTCATACATGATACAGGTGTCTATTGTCAGTCGTCTAACATTAGATATTTGTCTGTGTGTGTGTGTGTGTGTGTGTGGTGTGGTGAGTGTGTGTGTGAGTGTGTGTGTGTGTGTGTGTGTGTGTGTGTGTGTGTGTGTGTGTGTGTGTGTGTGTGTGTGTGTGTGTGTGTGTGTGTGTGTGTGTGTGTGTGTGTGTGTGTGTGTGTGTGTGTGTTCATACATGATACAGGTGTCTATTGTCAGTCGTCTAACATTAGATATGTGTGTGTCCAGTGTGTTAACAGCCCAGACATCAGACACCCCTGCAGTCTGAACCCCCTGAGGGAGCCGTTCTCCAAGAGGGAGTGTGGAGTCCTGCTCAGTGAGGTCTTCCTAGTCTGCCACCCGGTGGTGAGTATGGAGTATGACAGCCAGCAGCTCAGCCAATGGAGGGGCTGTGTTACGAGTGTGTGGGAGTGGGTATGCATCCGCATGTGGATATCTGTTTCTGGATATGTGTGTGTGTGTGTGTGTGTGTGTGTGTGTGTGTGTGTGTGTGTGTGTGTGTGTGTGTGTGTGTGTGTGTGTGTGTGTGTGTGTGTGTGTGTGTGTGTGTGTGTGTGTGTATATGTGTGTGTATGTGTGTGCAGGAGAGCATGTGTGTGTCTATACTGTGACATGCAGTTTCTCCCTCTGCTGTTTCAGCTGTCTGTGTTGATGAGTGCTGGGCAGTGGAGGTTCTAGACCATTTCAACTGGGGGGGCCAAGCTGGGGCCTGTTGTACTGTTAGAGGGGCCAGTTACATTAGACGTTATTGTTGTCATATCGTTTTCTTCACTGCATTCGCAGACATTAGCAGGCAAAACACCATGTTCATAATCATCATCGTTGCCACTGTCTAATAACGGATGTAAAAAAAGAACGATAGCAAAAATTAGTTATGTAAAAATTATTTCATACTCCACATTTAGGGGGGCCACAAGGGGGTCCAAAATTGTTGTCACAGGGGCACTGCCCTCTGTCAGCTGGTCTGCTGTCCTATCTCTTCTACACATTACATAACCCCTACCCTCTGTCAGCTGGTCTGCTGTCCTATCTCTTCTCCACATTACATAACCCCTACCCTCTGTCAGCTGGTCTGCTGTCCTAACTCTTCTACACATTACATAACCCCTACCCTCTGTCAGCTGGTCTGCTGTCCTAACTCTTCTCCATATTACATAACCCCTACCCTCTGTCAGCTGGTCTGCTTTCCTAACTCTTCTACACATTACATAACCCCTACCCTCTGTCAGCTGGTCTGCTGTCCTATCTCTTCTCCACATTACATAACCACTACCCTCTGTCAGCTGGTCTGCTGTCCTAACTCTTCTCCACATTACATAACCCCTACCCTCTGTCAGCTGGTCTGCTGTCCTATCTCTTCTCCACATTACATAACCACTATCCTCTGTCAGCTGGTCTGCTGTCCTATCTCTTCTCCATATTACATAACCCCTACCCTCTGTCAGCTGGTCTGCTGTCCTATCTCTTCTCCATATTACATAACCCCTACCCTCTGTCAGCTGGTCTGCTGTCCTAACTCTTCTCCATATTACATAACCCCTACCCTCTGTCAGCTGGTCTGCTGTCCTAACTCTTCTCCACATTACATAACCCCTACCCTCTGTCAGCTGGTCTGCTGTCCTATCTCTTCTCCACATTACATAACCACTACCCTCTGTCAGCTGGTCTGCTGTCCTATCTCTTCTCCACATTACATAACCCCTACCCTCTGTCAGCTGGTCTGCTGTCCTATCTCTTCTCCACATTACATAACCCCTACCCTCTGTCAGCTGGTCTGCTGTCCTATCTCTTCTCCACATTACATAACCCCTACCCTCTGTCAGCTGGTCTGCTGTCCTAACTCTTCTCCATATTACATAACCCCTACCCTCTGTCAGCTGGTCTGCTGTCCTATCTCTTCTCCATATTACATAACCCCTACCCTCTGTCAGCTGGTCTGCTGTCCTATCTCTTCTCCATATTACATAACCCCTACCCTCTGTCAGCTGGTCTGCTGTCCTAACTCTTCTCCATATTACATAACCCCTACCCTCTGTCAGCTGGTCTGCTGTCCTAACTCTTCTCCATATTACATAACCCCTACCCTCTGTCAGCTGGTCTGCTGTCCTATCTCTTCTCCATATTACATAACCCCTACCCTCTGTCAGCTGGTCTGCTGTCCTATCTCTTCTCCATATTACATAACCCCTACCCTCTGTCAGCTGGTCTGCTGTCCTATCTCTTCTCCATATTACATAACCCCTATCCTCTGTCAGCTGGTCTGCTGTCCTATCTCTTCTCCACATTACATAACCCCTACCCTCTGTCAGCTGGTCTGCTGTCCTATCTCTTCTCCACATTACATAACCCCTACCCTCTGTCAGCTGGTCTGCTGTCCTAACTCTTCTCCATATTACATAACCCCTACCCTCTGTCAGCTGGTCTGCTGTCCTAACTCTTCTCCATATTACATAACCCCTACCCTCTGTCAGCTGGTCTGCTGTCCTATCTCTTCTCCATATTACATAACCCCTACCCTCTGTCAGCTGGTCTGCTGTCCTAACTCTTCTCCATATTACATAACCCCTACCCTCTGTCAGCTGGTCTGCTGTCCTAACTCTTCTCCATATTACATAACCCCTACCCTCTGTCAGCTGGTCTGCTGTCCTAACTCTTCTCCACATACTTACCTTCTTACTTCAGTTGTGTTTCTAATTACTGTTGTTATTCTATTTTTCTATGTTATTCTATCATTAAAAGGAATTTTGAGATGATCTTGAGTCAAATCAATAACTCATCAGATAACTTTCGTTACAGTATGTTAGGCTGTTTGTTATATCAGGCTGTTTGTTATATCAGGCTGTTTGTTATATCAGGCTGTTTGTTGTATCAGGCTGTTTGTTATATCAGGCTGTTTGTTATATCAGGCTGTGTGTTATATCAGGCTGTGTGTTATATCAGGCTGTTTGTTATATCAGGCTGTGTGTTACATCAGGCTGTGTGTTGTATCAGGCTGTGTGTTATATCAGGCTGTTTGTTATATCAGGCTGTTTGTTATATCAGGCTGTTTGTTATATCAGGCTGTTTGTTATATTAACCTGTTTGTTATATCAGGCTGTGTGTTGTATCAGGCTGTTTGTTATATCAGGCTGTGTGTTGTATCAGGCTGTGTGTTGTATCAGGCTGTTTGTTATATCAGGCTGTGTGTTACATCAGGCTGTGTGTTGTATCAGGCTGTTTGTTATATCAGGCTGTTTGTTATATCAGGCTGTGTGTTATATCAGGCTGTTTGTTATATCAGGCTGTGTGTTATATCAGGCTGTTTGTTATATCAGGCTGTTTGTTATATCAGGCTGTGTGTTATATCAGGCTGTGTGTTATACCAGGCTGTTTGTTATATCAGGCTGTTTGTTATATCAGGCTGTGTGTTGTATCAGGCTGTTTGTTATATCAGGCTGTGTGTTGTATCAGGCTGTGTGTTGTATCAGGCTGTGTGTTATATCAGGCTGTGAGTTGTATCAGGCTGTTTGTTATATCAGGCTGTTTGTTATATCAGGCTGTGTGTTGTATCAGGCTGTGTGTTGTATCAGGCTGTGTGTTATATCAGGCTGTGTGTTGTATCAGGCTGTTTGTTATATCAGGCTGTGTGTTGTATCAGGCTGTTTGTTATATCAGGCTGTTTGTTGTATCAGGCTGTTTGTTATATCAGGCTGTTTGTTATATTATGCTGTGTGTTATATCAGGCTGTTTGTTATATTAACCTGTGTGTTATATCAGGCTGTGTGTTATATTAAGCTGTTACGACCATATCCCTACTCTAGTAGACCACAGTCTTAATGGTCTGAAAGGTTCCTTCCTGTCTCCTCCTGTCCAGGTGGATGTGACATGGTTCTATATGAACTGTCTGGCTGATACGTGCGGCTGTAGTCGTGGTGGGGACTGTGAGTGTTTCTGTACCAGCGTAGCAGCCTACGCCCACCGATGCTGTCACCAGGGTGTCACCGTGGACTGGCGATCCCCGTCGATCTGCCGTAAGTCTGCGGCCATGAGTCGGCCAACGGGCAGGCACCGGGCGCACTACCCAGTCAATGGGTGGTATGGGAGTTTGTGGGACCATCTGAAATGGCATTCTGTTTCATATGTAATTAACTACAGTTTATCATTTTATTCCATTAACGACTCTTTCTGTTTGTCTTTGCAGCCTACGATTGTGAATACTACAACAAAGGTACATGCATAATATCCTCTCTAACTCTTCCTATTTGTCATCAAATCAAATCTCTCCAAGATGATGTTTGATTTCCAAGAATCAATGACTGAACCTTGGAAGTTCATTGTGCATTGTCCTTTGCTACAAACATTTCATCGTGATCAATATGTTAGGCAGTTCATTGTTAAACCACATGGGGGCATAGTGTCTGCACAGATCTGGGGCCCATTGTAGATGTCAGCCATACAGCGAAGGATTCCTCATAACAGTGTTCCTCTCCTCTGTCTTGTAGTTCTGGGTAAAGGCCCCTACAGGCTGGTGACCTACAGGGAGAGAGACACGGTGCTGGCAGCCAACAGGTCCAGTGGGACAGTGTTCCCTAAGAAAGGAGACCCTACTGTGGCTGGTTTCCTGTCCCTCTTCATGATGACACCTGGGCTCAGCAGAGTACGTCCACATGGTGAGCAACACAGAGGGAACAGAGCAACGTCACTCCCAGTCCTCATCACATCAGTCTAATGCAATGGCCATTTCCATGTCCATCATCATTTTACTTCCTCCTCCATTCATAACACTTTCTAACACTTCCAGTCCCTATCCTCTGGTCTAATGACGTATTCCAGTCCCTATCCAGTCCCTATCCTCTGGTCTAATGAAGTTTTCCAGTCCCTATCCAGTAACTATCCTCTGGTCTAATGAAGTCTTCCAGTCCCTATCCAGTCCCTATCCTCTGGTCTAATGAAGTCTTCCAGTCCCTATCCTCTGGTCTAATGAAGTCTTCCAGTCCCTATCCTCTGGTCTAATGAAGTCTTCAAGTCCCTATCCAGTCCCTATCCTCTGGTCTAATGAAGTCTTCCAGTCCCTATCCTCTGGTCTAATGAAGTCTTCCAGTCCCTATCCTCTGGTCTAATGAAGTCTTCCAGTCCCTATCCTCTGGTCTAATGAAGTCTTCCAGTCCCTATCCAGTCCCTTTCCTCTGGTCTAATGAAGTCTTCCAGTCCCTATCCAGTCCCTATCCTCTGGTGTAATGAAGTCTTCCAGTCTCTATCCTCTGGTCTAATTAAGTCTTCCAGTCCCTATCCAGTCCCTATCCTCTGGTCTAGTTAAGTATTCCAGTTCCTATCCAGTCCCTATCCTCTGGTCTAATGAAGTCTTCCAGTCCTTATCCAGTCCCTATCCAGTCCCTATCCTCTGGTCTAATAAAGTCTTCCAGTCCCTATCCAGTCCCTATCCAGTCCCAATCTTCTGGTCTAATGAAGTCTTCCAGTCCCTATCCAGTCCCTATCCTTTGGTCTAATTAAGTATTCCAGTCCCTATCCAGTCCCTATCCACTGGTCTAATGAAGTATTTATTTCCTGCAATTCTGAATCCCCTTAGTTCCCTTTGTTGATAGCCCCTACTAAATGCCAATAAGACATGTTGTCCTTCACTGTTTGGACTGTGTTTGGAGCGAGCCTCTTTTCCCAGTGAACACACTGATGGTAGAGATGCCCTCACGTTGACTCTGGAAGGAAGACAGACTGGTGATCAGCTTCCCAAATCCAAATCCAGCAACCTGAGTCTGAGTCACCAATCAGGATGTCCTAATGGCTAGTCAGGCTGATGGCTAGTCAGACTGTATTGATGGCTAGTCAGGCTGATGGCTAGTCAGACTGTAGTGATGGCTAGTCAGACTGTAGTGATGGCTAGTCAGGCTGTACTGATGGCTAGTCAGGCTGTACTGATGGCTAGTCAGGTTGTACTGATGGCTAGTCAGGCTGTAGTGATGGCTAGTCAGGCTGTACTGATGGCTAGTCAGGTTGTACTGATGGCTAGTCAGGCTGTAGTGATGGCTAGTCAGGCTGTACTGATGGCTAGTCAGGCTGTAATGATGACTAGTCAGGTTGTACTGATGGCTAGTCAGGCTTTAGTGATGGCTAGTCAGGCTGTACTGATGGCTAGTCAGGCTGTACTGATGGCTAGTCAGGCTGTAATGATGGCTAGTCAGGCTGTAGTGATGGCTAGTCAGGCTGTAATGATGGCTAGTCAGGCTGTAATGATGGCTAGTCAGCCTGCCAGGAGGAGTTATCAGCTAGACTGCAGCTAGAAGTATTAGGTAGCTTAGACTGTTTTAGCTAGCCTAGTGTTCTACATTTATCTGACCACTAACGTGCTAGCCTGACCTGGGTCACATACGGTACGTGTGACCCAGGCGTAAAGAGCTGAACTTGTTTTTTTTACCTTTATTTAACCAGAAAAGACCCTTGATGTTGAGGTTCCTAAATTGGTGATCAACTTTTCCTCTAGACACGTCCCTGGTGTCGTTCGAGGCGTCCGATCGGCCCAACTACTTCCTGGCGGTGGACAGCAGCGGCCATCTTATGCTGACCAAGTGGCAGGAGAGCGAAGCATTCTGGGACGCGGCTACCTTCACGCTGCACCGTGACACCTGGATCCAGGGTTATGATTCTCTAGAGGCTTTCGCCAGGCCGGGATTCTTCCTCCACTACATGCTGTCCTGGGTTCACCTCATGAAGTACAAACACACTGACGGATTCCGCAAAGCCACGCTCTTCAAACTGACAGGTACGTGGGATGGACTGGAGATTTAGGAAGGTTACATGGGAAGGGAAAAGATGAGCTATGTAAATGAAAAGTTAAAAGTTTTCTTCTCAAAGGTGATTCCATTTATACCATCTATTTTGATATGATATTTTTATTAAAACTGCCACTTGTGACCATTTAATGTGTTGCACTTGAATAGATATGGGGTCTTCCTCTGTTTAAGCTGTCAGGGTGATGTGCTTGTATTTACTGTGGCTATAGGTTTGCGTTGAGGAGGTTTGGATCAAGGCCTTTGTATGGTCACAGTCATATTTGAAAATGTGCCGTAGCAGTATCCCTATGCTTTCCATAGGATGTACAGTATGCAGGCATTAATTACATGAGAGGTCAAGCTAGCAAACCTATGGTCTTCTAGCTTTTGGTCAAGCTCTTGCTTTTGCTATGTTAGGCTTGTCCCCTCTAATGCAACCCAATACTTACTGTATGTATCAGAGATGGCTGACAGCTGAGGTCCAGAGACAAAGACTTTCACTTTGTAGTTTAGGCTACTAACCCCCTGGTCTAACCTCCTGCTGCAGCCCCTCCACCCTGCCAACCCCCACAACCCCCTAACCATGGCCCCACCAGCGTGCGTACTCGGTTTGTAAAAACACCCATTTAGCCCGTTAATGGGCTCTTTGTGTGGGCAGCCATGTTTTGCATAGCACTGTAATGGCAAGCCCCCTGCAGCTGTCGCCCGGCACACTCCCACCTCGCAACAGAACGACAGATTTTGTCAGTGGCGAGTGGTGAGTGGCTGATGTGTGCCTTTAATCACAGACATGTTGAGATGTGGAGGGATGGAAGGGTGGCGTACTAGGTCAGCACCAGACCAGGGCCCCCCAGACCAGGCCCCCCCCAGACCAGGCCCCCCCAGATCAGGGCCCCCCAGACCAGGGCTGTTCCAACACAAAAACCGACCTGCCCTTCCAGTATACCGCTTCCAGAGAAGGGGCTTTGCCCTGGCTAATGCCCAGGGTCGGAGTCTTTGACTGGGAGGAAGGGAGAACAGAGAGGGGGTGGTCAGACACTAGGCAGGGGTGGTTTTTATTTCAACCAAGAAACAACTTCACCATTTGGAGAGGATTTCTGTTCATAATCTAGTAAAGTGATTTGTGAATCATAGTTCAGGTCCAAATATATGGTTAGAGTTGGTGAGGTCTAGAGAGTCCTGTTCTCTAACTTTCTCCACAGCTGGTTTGCTGCTCCTGATGCAGGCTGGGTAATTACTGGGGCTAAAAATATGTCAGCCATTTGTTTTAGTAGCATAGCAGAGTCCACACTGGCTGTCAGAAACAGATAGGGTTACTCTCTGACAGCAGTGGATGCCAGACATAGTTGACCATGAGAGGTCCAGAGGTGTTAGGCAGAGTCCAGACCATAGTTGACCATGAGAGGTCTAGAGGTGTTAGGCAGAGTCCAGACCATAGTCAACCAGGAGAGGTCCAGAGAGGTTAGGCAGAGTCCAGACCATAGTCGCCAGGAGAGGTCCAGAGAGGTTAGGCAGAGTCCAGACCATAGTCGTCAGGAAAGGTCCAGAGAGGTTAGGCAGAGTCCAGACCATAGTCAACCAGGAGAGGTCCAGAGGTGTTAGGCAGAGTCCAGACCATAGTTGACCATGAGAGTTCTAGAGGTGTTAGGCAGAGTCCAGACCATAGTCGACCAGGAGAGGTCCAGAGAGCTTAGGCAGAGTCCAGACCATAGTCGACCAGGAGAAGTCCAGAGGTGTTAGGCAGAGTCCAGACCATAGTCGACCAGGAGAGGTCCAGAGGTATTAGGCAGAGTCCAGACCATAGTTGACCATGAGAGGTCTAGAGGTGTTAGGCAGAGTCCAGACCATAGTCGACCAGGAGAGGTCCAGAGAGTTAGGCAGAGTCCAGACCATAGTCGTCAGGAGAGGTCCAGAGAGGTTAGGCAGAGTCCACACCATAGTCGACCAGGAGAAGTCCAGAGGTGTTAGGCAGAGTCCAGACCATAGTCGACCAGGAGAGGTCCAGAGGTATTAGGCAGAGTCCAGACCATAGTCAACCAGGAAAGGTCCAGAGAGGTTAGGCAGAGTCCAGACCATAGTCGACCAGGAGAAGTCCATTGGGGTTAGGTAGCGTCCAGGCGATTGCTACTGGGGTTCGACGGCCCCTTCTTCCCCTTTCACTAGTGGAGACCTGAATGGAGAATCGGGAGGTCTAACTACAAGCCCCTGTAATCTGTGAAACATGGTTTTAGTATTATAGAAGATGCAGTATCTACTGTAAGACGGCCTAGAACTCAACTCACTTAATTTACACTGTCTTTACTAGGAGACTCTGTAATATGATTGAAATTCACAAACACAAGTATACTTATTCCCATGTTTCATCCTCTGCTGTGCAACACTTTCTGTAAAGTGTGTATTTTCCCTCAGGCCCTGGTCCAGACACCCCTACGGGTCCTAAGTGCCAGTGGAGGTATGAGTCGTGTGTCAGCCCCTGCTTCAGGACCTGCAGTGACCCCTCGGGGGGGGCATGTGGCACCGTTCCAAAGTAAGGCAGCACAAGGTGACACTACGGATGCGTCCTAAATGGCACCCTATTCTCTATATAGTGCACTATGTAGGGGATAAGGCCCTGGTCAAAAGTAGTGCACAATATAGGGACCAGGGCACCGTTTGAGATGCAACCCTACACCATCACAGACAGGGGCTAAACCTTCAACACCATGTGAATGTGAAGCCTCCAGCTCTGTTGTGTAATCAGTCAGTCAGTCAGCCAACCAGCCGATCAGCTAGTCAATCAGCCAGTCAGTCAGTCAGCCAGTCAGCCAGTCAGTCAGACAACCAGTCAGCCAGTCAACCAGCCAGCCAGTCAGTCAGACAACCAGTCAGCCAGTCAGCCAGTCAGTCAGACAACCAGTCAGTCAGCCAGTCAGTCAGCCAGTCAGTCAGACATCCAGTCAGCCAGTCAGTCAGTCAGTCAGTCAGCCAATCAGCCAGTCAGATACAGTACAAACAACACTGAGATATTAGATCAACATGTTTTGCAGTAATCTGATATTTCCCACAGATGTTAATACATGGCTCAGAATAGTGTTACTCTTTTCTAACATTTTAATTGTAGGACATACCTAAAGATGAAAATATTTATCACAACTACTCTACAGCTGTCCATCTGTCACAATTGTTTTTCTACACTCTTAGAAAAAAAGGTGCTTCTGGAACCTAAAAGGGTTATTGTGCCGTCCTATGGGGTTCGCCTATCGGGTTCTCCAACGGGGCCAAAGAACCCTTTTGGAACCCTTGTTTCTATACACTGTAAATGAGATGTGATGTTACTGTATAGAGAGTAGCTGGCAGTAGTTTTCAGAGCTGTGTGTTTCTCTGTAGAGTGGAGGGATGTCTGCCTCTGTGTCCTGGTCACATGGTGCTGGATGAGGTCACTCAGAGATGTGTCCATGTTGAAGACTGTGAGTATGAGTATATTTTCTTCTCTAACTCTTCACTTCACTTCACTTCTCTTCTCTTCTCTTCTCTTCTCTTCTCTTCTCTTCTCTTCTCTTCTCTTCTCTTCTCTTCTCTTCTCTTCTCTTCTCTTCTCTTCTCTTCTCTTCTCTTCCCTTCTCTTCCCTTCCCTTCCCTTCCCTTCCCTTCCCTTCCCTTCCCTTCCCTTCCCTTCCCTTCCCTTCCCTTCCCTTCCCTTCTCTTCCCTTCCCTTCCCTTCTCTTCTCTTCTCTTCTCTTCTCTTCTCTTCTCTTCTCTTCTCTTCTCTTCTCTTCTCTTCTCTTCCCTTCCCTTCCCTTCCCTTCCCTTCCCTTCTCTTCTCTTCTCTTCTCTTCTCTTCTCTTCTCTTCCCTTCCCTTCTCTTCTCTTCTCTTCTCTTCTCTTCTCTTCTCTTCTCTTCTCTTCCCTTCCCTTCCCTTCCCTTCTCTTCTCTTCTCTTCTCTTCTCTTCTCTTCTCTTCCCTTCCCTTCCCTTCCCTTCCCTTCCCTTCCCTTCCCTTCCCTTCCCTTCCCTTCTCTTCTCTTCTCTTCTCTTCTCTTCTCTTCTCTTCTCTTCTCTTCCCTTCCCTTCCCTTCTCTTCTCTTCTCTTCTCTTCTCTTCTCTTCTCTTCTCTTCTCTTCTCTTCTCTTCTCTTCTCTTCTCTTCTCTTCCCTTCTCTTCTCTTCCCTTCTCTTCTCTTCTCTTCTCTTCTCTTCTCTTCTCTTCCTTCTCTCTCTTCTCTTCTCTTCTCTTCTCTTCTCTTCTCTTCTCTTCTCTTCTCTTCTCTTCTCTTCTCTTCTCTTCCCTTCCCTTCTCTTCTCTTCTCTTCTCTCCTCTCCACTGAGGACTATTTACTATTTATTTAAAGTTGGATTTGTACAGTGATGTGGGACAGATACAAATATATTTAGGTTTAGAGGATATCCTTGTTTTTAAAATGAGTCAACAACCCACTCATACATGTAAAGGTCACATGAAACATACCCCTTGCAAGTGTTATTGGGCTTACCTCAAGATCTCTGAATACATACAGTAACAAGATAAATACAGTGTCGTATCAGATTTCTGAGACGCTGAGATATTCACAGCTAACATCTGTTTAATCAAGATCAACACTCTAATCTACCATCAACATGAGCCATGAGCCATGTGCTGTGTGGTTGAAGTTTGGCCACAGGGGAGGAATGGATCACTCTACTTCTTCTCCTCTCTCTCTCTCTCTCTCTCTCTCTCTCTCTCTCTCTCTCTCTCTATCTTTCTCTTTTACTCTCTCTCTTTCTTTATTTATTTCTCTCTCTCTCTTTCTCTCTCTCTCTCTCTCTCTCTCTTCCTCTCTCTCTCTTTTTCTCTTTCTTTCTTTCTTTCTCTCTCTCTCTCTCTCTTACTCTCTCTTTTACTCTCTCTGTCTCTCTCTCTCTCTTACTCTCTCTATCTCTCTCTTTTACTCTCTCCTGTTCTTTCTCTCCCCTCTCTTTCTTTCTTCCCCCTCTCTCTCTCCCCTAGGCCAGCAGCAGTGCTTATCTAACAGTTGTTTTATTGTTTGTGCTCCAGGCATTAAGCCACCAGTTGCTGTGCAGCCCATTACTACTGTCAGCAGTGTTGAGTCAACACCCACAGCTGTCACTCCTTCAGCCACCACAACCACCACTACCAGCAGCCTGGCTAGCCCTGGCCTCTCCACGGCACGCTCCACCCCGGGTCCCCCTGGGCCCCTCACCACCACCCCTTCAGACACAGTTCCCACCACTGCAGCCACCACCACCATTCCTATTGTCTCAACTTCTGCTTTGGATGCTCTGACCACCTCTGCTAAGGTACCGACCACAGTGACTGATAAGGTGGTTCTGCCCAGCACCTCTTCAGCCGTACCGACTCCAGAGGGAACCAGTGCAGCAGCAACACCCTCAACTCCATCCCAGGCCACCACAGTTAGACCTGAGGTGGTGGAGGTTGTATCTACAGTGAAGACATCTCCATCCTTACCCTCCACTACAGAAGGCAGTACAGAGAGGACGACCAGGGCCCCCAGCTCCACACCCAGCCCCCTAGGCCCCAGCACAGAGAGGACCAGCCAGGTCCCCTTCTCTATCACAGCTCTGTTCTGGCTCACGTCCTCCACCACCAGGCCCTCTCTAAGCCCAGGGCCTACAGACACCACATTCACCAGCCCCCCTCCATCCACCACCATGGGCCCCTGGATAAGCTCCACCGTGGGGCCTACTCAGACCAGCACCCTGTCTGCAGTACCAGTCACCCTCACGAGTGTGACCACCAAGGCCACCACACGTCCAGGAGACACAGTGGCTCCAGTCTCAACCACCTCTAGTCCACGGCCAACCACAGTCTCAGAGACACCCAGGGACACAGCTTGGACTACAACTAGGACTACAACTAGGACTACAACTAGGACTACAACTAGGACTACAACCAGGACTACAGCCATGACTACAGCTTCTATAACCACCCTTGGTGCACCCACAGAGACAAGCACAAAGCCTGTAACTGTGGAGACAACCGAGCCAACAACAACCAAAGTCCTCCCTCCTGGTGTATCGACTACAGCCGATACCACAGTACCCTCTCTCTCACCGACCTCCACCGTTCACACCGTAATAACAACACCACCACCACCAGAACCCACTTCAAAACACAGCACAGTATCAACCTCACCAGCCACCCCTTTCACTACCCTCAGAACTACACCATTCACACGCCCGGAGACAACACCACCACTTGTTTTCACGGCAACCACAGAGAAGGCCGTTCACGCCTCCCCTACAGAGCTGAGGACATCCACAACTCCAGTTCCTGAGCTACCGACTACCACCGCTGTTCCCATGATGCCAACGACAACAACAATATCAACCGGTCCTACCTCAGAACAGCTGGCGACAACCAAGAAAACGACGAGAGCACCGGTCTCAACGGCAACAGCGGAACCCTTGGCAACGACCCATATAACCATGACACCGGCTGTAGTCACACCTGTGATTGTCATAGACACGGTAACAACATCTCAACTGACAACAACAGCTACGGCCTACACTGAAAGGACCTCCTGGTCTGGCGGTGTTCCAACCACAGAGAGAACCACAGAACACACAACCACAACCGCATACCCGACTGAAGCTGTGGACTGGACACTGACCACTACTACCGGTCCCCCGACCGTACGGACCACAACAACTCAACCCATCCCAATGGAAATCTCCAGCACGACCACCAAACCTCCAGATCTTCTGGTAACGACCACAGAGTCCATCCAGACCACCTTCACCTCTCCTTCCATCTCGACCACAACAGAAGCAGTGGTCCCAACCACAACCACATCGCCTGTATCACCGGTGTCATACACAGAGACCACCACAACCGTGCCAGGACCATCAGTGGCTGTAGGGACCATAACAACCCAGCCCCCCACCACTCTGAAGACCACGGAGCCTTGGAGGCCCCCCCACAGTGAAACCTCCTCCACTCCTTCTAGCCCTATCTCTAGCATAGAGAGGGTGACCACACCTGAGGTCCCAGTGAAACCTGCGGTCAGTACAGAAGTAGAGGTCTCTCCACACCAAGTCATCTCCACTACCACCACTGATGCACGTCACCATGTTTCTACAGCACCAGGCGTCACCACCACAACCTCAGTTACCATGACGACCACTGCCAAAACCACCACAGCTCCGCCCGAGACTTCAACCGGCGCAGTTTCAACCTCCAGGACGGAGAGACCTCCTGCGACACCCGAATCCCCAGCCGTGCCTGGTGTACCTGGGGAACCAGCATTATCTCTCACCACAACGGTCCCCACGACAACTGTCCCACCTTTACCTGGTGTCCATACGACCACCATCACACCTGTACCTGGTGTCCCAGTGACCACTGTCCCACCTTTACCTGGTGTCCATACGACCACCATCACACCTGTACCTGGTGTCCATACGACCACCTTCACACCTTTACCTGGTGTCCATACGACCACCATCACACCTGGACCTGGTGTCCATACGACCACCATCACACCTTTACCTGGTGTCCATACGACCACCATCACACCTGAACCTGGTGTCCATACGACCACCATCACACCTTTACCTGGTGTCCATATGACTACCATCACACCTTTACCTGGTGTCCATACGACCACCATCACACCTTTACCTGGTGTCCATACGACCACCATCACACCTGTACCTGGTGTCCCAGTGACCACTGCCATCAGACCAGTGACCATCAGACCGCTAACAGAGACCACAAGCGTTCCTCCCGATACAGGAAGGGTGGAAGTATTGTCTACTACTTCCACAACAACTACACAAGAACCAACTTCTTCCTGGTCTGGTCCAGTAACCACAACCAGCTCCTCGTCCACCACCACGTCAGTCCCCAGACCCACTAGCCACCCAGAGAGAGTCACTACCAGAGTGGTTTCTACTTCTAAAGTGGTCTCCAAGACCACCCACAGACCAATGACAACAACACGCAGGACAACAACAGGCAAGGTTCCCATGACGACGTCCAGAACTGCCACAACGGTGAGGTCCACCGCCAGACCGAGTACTGTTAGGGCAACTGTAGATACAAGGACTCTGGGAGTTCCAGGGGTTCCGACAGCGACGACCAGACCTGGTCCTCCTACGGTCGCTCCTCCTAGCCTGGGCACAGCTACCGTCTCAGAGGTTGTTCCAACCACGACCGCTCGTACCACGACCAAACCAGTCACCACAACCAGAACCACAGAATATGCAGCAGACGTTAGCAGCTCCGTTGCTCCGATCGGCACTGGCACGACCACATCCGCTTCTGTTTCCGTTCCCAGCCTGACCACGGTCACAGAATCTACCGCCGTCCCCACAGAACCCACAGGACCCACGGGAGCGACCGCAGAACCATCCACATCCACCGCTACTACACCAGAAGGAATAGTACCATCCACCACTAGAGAGACAGGGGTTACTCCAGCATTCACAGAGAGCACAACCAGAATGACTCCTTCGCCTGACCTGCTGACCTCTACTGAGGTCGCAGCCACTCCAGGGGTCACACCAAAGGTCACGCCAAAGGTCACACCAGATGTGACAGCAGCTCTCTCAGTCCCCGCCTTGTCCCCCACGGCCACCCCAACCTCCACTACAGAGTCAAAGTGGGTGGACGGAGTAGACACCACTACACTAAAGACTCCATCACCATCACCTGCGTCGCCGTACACCACATCAGAGACAACCACGTCACCATCGGTAGTATTGCCATATACCACGACAGAACGTGTTGGACCTACGGCAGAGGTTACTACATCCATGGCAGTGTCCTCAACTAGGATGTGTACTGTGAGTAGACCAAGTCCTCTCTCCTTTCCTCTCTTCTCCATGTAGGCTCAATGGGGCTCAGTGTAGTCTCCGTGGGGCTCCTGAGTGGCGCAGCGGTCTAAGGCACTGCATCTCAGTGCTTGAGGCATCACTACAGACACCCTGGTTACGAATCCAAGCTGTATCACAACCGGCCATGAAAGGGAGTCCCATAGGCCGGTGCACAATTTTCCCAGTGTCGTCCAGGATAGGGTTTGGCCGGTGTAGGCCGTCATTGTAAATAAGAATTTGTTCTTAACTGACTTGCCTAGTTAAATATAGGTTAAATCAATAAGTATATATATAATAATTGTAACTATCTGAAAAGTCCAGGCCTCTCTGTAGGCTCAGTCGTCTCAGCCTATTACCTCATTTACCAACGCTCTGTAGTCTTCTAGCTACTTGTTCATTCGTGGTTTCAACTCTCATCAATGTCTTCATCTAATCTTTGTTTTCATTCAGTATACTGTATAACACGTTGTTCAATCTGTTCAGGTAGTAACTGTTGTTCTTCCCTGTCTCAGCCTCCCTATTCAGAGATCATAGATGAGTGTACCAAGTTACTCTGTGTGAGCGGCCAGCTGGTCCGATTCAACATGTCCCAGAACTGTCTGTATAACTCCACCCCTCCTAACTGCGGCCTGCTCGGCTTCGCCATTCTGGTCAACGGGGACAAGTGCTGCCCGCAGTGGGACTGCCCATGTGAGGACAACTGCTAGCTGACACACATTCACAGTAGCAGACATGCACACCAGTGGAGGCTGGTGGGAGGAGCTGTAGGAGGATGGGCTCATTGTATTGGCTGGAATGGAATAAAAAGGAAGGGAGTGAAACATGTTGTTTCCACATGTATGATGTGTTTGATACCGTTCCATTTATTTCACTCCAGCCATTACAATGAGCCCGTCCTCCTGTAGCTCCACCCACCAGCCTCCACTGACGCACACACACACACACACACACACACACACACACAACAGACAGACAGACAGACAGACAGACAGACAGACAGACAGACAGACAGACAGACAGACAGACAGACAGACAGACAGACAGACAGACAGACAGACAGACAGACAGACAGACAGACAGACAGACAGACAGACAGACAGACAGACAGACAGACAGACAGACAGACAGACAGACAGACAGACAGACAGACAGACAGACAGACAGACAGACAGACAGACAGACAGACAGACAGACAGACAGACAGACAGACAGACAGACAGACAGACAGACAGACAGACAGACAGACAGACAGACAGACAGACAGACAGACAGACAGACAGACAGACAGACAGACAGACAGACAGACAGACAGACAGACAGACAGACAGACAGACAGACAGACAGACAGACAGACAGACAGACAGACAGACAGACAGACAGACAGACAGACAGACAGACAGACAGACAGACAGACAGACAGACAGACAGACAGACAGACAGACAGACAGACAGACAGACAGACAGACAGACAGACAGACAGACAGACAGACAGACAGACAGACAGACAGACAGACAGACAGACAGACAGACAGACAGACAGACAGACAGACAGACAGACAGACAGACAGACAGACAGACAGACAGACAGACAGACAGACAGACAGACAGACAGACAGACAGACAGACAGACAGACAGACAGACAGACAGACAGACAGACAGACAGACAGACAGACAGACAGACAGACAGACAGACAGACAGACAGACAGACAGACAGACAGACAGACAGACAGACAGACAGACAGACAGACAGACAGACAGACAGACAGACAGACAGACAGACAGACAGACAGACAGACAGACAGACAGACAGACAGACAGACAGACAGACAGACAGACAGACAGACAGACAGACAGACAGACAGACAGACAGACAGACAGACAGACAGACAGACAGACAGACAGACAGACAGACAGACAGACAGACAGACAGACAGACAGACAGACAGACAGACAGACAGACAGACAGACAGACAGACAGACAGACAGACAGACAGACAGACAGACAGACAGACAGACAGACAGACAGACAGACAGACAGACAGACAGACAGACAGACAGACAGACAGACAGACAGACAGACAGACAGACAGACAGACAGACAGACAGACAGACAGACAGACAGACAGACAGACAGACAGACAGACAGACAGACAGACAGACAGACAGACAGACAGACAGACAGACAGACAGACAGACAGACAGACAGACAGACAGACAGACAGACAGACAGACAGACAGACAGACAGACAGACAGACAGACAGACAGACAGACAGACAGACAGACAGACAGACAGACAGACAGACAGACAGACAGACAGACAGACAGACAGACAGACAGACAGACAGACAGACAGACAGACAGACAGACAGACAGACAGACAGACAGACAGACAGACAGACAGACAGACAGACAGACAGACAGACAGACAGACAGACAGACAGACAGACAGACAGACAGACAGACAGACAGACAGACAGACAGACAGACACCCTCCCCGTCAGGTGTTTCTCAGTCATAATGTCCTGTTTCTTGCTGGTGTTGTCCTGTCTCCTCCAGGTCGCTGCTCAGTGTTCCCCGACCTGAACGTGATCACGTTTGATGGTAACAGCGTGGCCATCTACAAGGCTACCTCCTACATTGTGACCCAGCTGCCCAGCGAGACCGTCAGCATCGTGGTCCAGGAATGCCCCGCTGACTCAGACACGGTGAGGATGAGGGTACATTAGGTAATTGTAATGGCCGCCTCAGAGAAAGTGAGGCCATGAAGCTATATACTTTACAGTAGGTAACTGTAACGCCGGTGTCCCCAAAATGCCCGCCTCAGACACAGTGAGGCCATATACTGTAGCTACAGTACCTTTGCAGAAAGTATTTCAGTGGCGATAATCAATAAATATGGTGATAAAGGACATCCTTGTCTTACACCCTTATATAATGTAAAATTCTCAGGAAATGATCATTATTCATTCACATGTCGAGTAGTTGTATATGACTTTAATCCCTTTTATTAGAGATTCTTAGCCTTTATAAATAAAATAAAAAAGTAATATGGAATATTTATTTTTCTGTTTCCATCCAAAGTTGCTGTGGAATTTCACCAACCTGTGTCTAGTGGTTTTGAACATTACCCACAAGTCCAACCACCTGGTCATCAACAGACTGCAGAGGAGGGTCAGTCTGTTCCTTCGTCTCTTCTTCATCTCTTCTTCATCTATTCTTCATCTCTTCCTATCTCTTCTTCATCTCTTCCTATCTCTTCTTAATCTCTTCTTCATCTCTTCCTCATCTCTTTTTAATCTCTTCCTATCTCTTCTTCATCTCTTCCTATCTCTTCTTCATCTCTTCCTATCTCTTCTTCATCTCTTCCTGTCTCTTCTTCATCTCTTCTTAATCTCTTCTGCATCTCTTCTTAATCTCTTCTTAATCTCTCCTTCATCTCTTCTTCATCTATTCCTGTCTCTTCTTCATCTCTTCCTATCTCTTCTTCATCTCTTCTTCATCTCTTCCTATCTCTTCTTCATCTCTTCTTCATCTCTTCCTATCTCTTCTTCATCTCTTCTTCATCTCTTCCTATCTCTTCTTCATCTCTTCCTATCTCTCTCATTCTAACTAGCCCTTCATTCACCAATTTAACTACGGACAGAAAGATACAATCAAAGTCAATGTCAAGTAGAAAGAGTTCATCCTAGACCTAAAAAGTGATACGATGTTAATTAACTTGCCATACACACAGTAGTATTTGTAGGCCTATCTATATTAGGAAATACAGTACCCCTCAACATATAGGATTTTCACATATCTTTTCTCTCTGTCAGCTGTATGTGAACTCGAGGTACGCCAAGCCGAGGTTCAAGAAGTTTGGCTTTGAGATCCTGGACACCGGCAACATGTATTTGATCCGTACACCAGCGGGCCTGAAGCTGCAGTGGTTCCACAGCACGGGCATGTTGGTCATCGAGACAGAGAGCTACAACAGCAAACTGCCCACCATGGGCCTCTGTGGTATGTTGTGTAGTTAGAATTTATGAGGACACTGGTATGTGGTTTACCAGGACACTAGTATGTGTTTTACCAGGACACTGGTATGTGGTTTACCAGAACAATGGCATGTGGTTTACCAGGACACTGGTATATGGTTTACCAGGACACTGGTATATAGTTTACCAGGACACTGGCATGTGCTTTACCAGGACACTGGCATGTGGTTTACCAGGACACTGGCATGTGGTTTACCAGGACACTGGCATGTGGTTTACCAGGACACTGGTATATGGTTTACCAGGACACTGGTATGTGGTTTACCAGAACAATGGCATGTGGTTTACCAGGACAATGGCATGTGGTTTACCAGAACACTGGTATGTGGCTTACCAGAACAATGGCATCCATTTGAAGTGGAGTGGTATGGGGGCTGGTTGTAGTGTGCTTCCCAAGTGGTACCCTATTCCCTATTTATACCACTACTTTTGCCCCGGCCCTGGGGTCAAAGGTAGTGCACTAGGAATAGGGTGCCATTTGGGACGTACCATAGGACCTCACCTGCTATAACCATTCAGGTTGAGTAGGTGCCATAGATTGAGTAGGTGCCATAGATTGAGAAGGGGCCATAGATTGAATAGGGGCCATAGATTGAGTAGGGGCCATAGATTGAGAAGGGGCCATAGATTGAGGAGGGGCCATAGATTGAGAAGGAGCCATAGATTGAGTAGGGGCCACAGATTGAGTAGGGGCCACAGATTGAGTAGGGGCCACAGATTGAGTAGGGGCCATAGATTGAGTAGGGGCCATAGATTGAGTAAGGGCCACATATTAAGTAGGGTCCCTGAGATGTTGTGCATGTTTCGTAGGTGAACGTGCCATTCCTGAAATAATAACGCTGTTTCATCTTCTGGCTCCCCGCTCACTATCCCTCCCTTCTTGCATTCTGGCCATGGCCTTTCCACCGACGCATGCTCTCTCTCACTCTTTCTCTCTCGCCTCTCCCCCTCTGTTCCCCTCTACCGATCACCTCTCCCTCCCTCTCTTACTGCATCTCTCTCTCGCTCTCTTTTTCTCTCCTTGTGTCTCTCCCTACTTCCCCCCTAGGCTGCTGTGATGGTAACCCGGCCAACGACCTGATGCTGTCCAATGGGACGACAGTCGGGGAGAGCGAAGACCCAGCGTTGTTCATCGACAGCTGGCAGGTCCCCAACACCACTAGTTACTTCAGCCACAGCCGGCGCAGAGAAGTCAACTGTTCCACCAGCGACTGTTCCCAGTGTATGACCATGCTCCGAAACACCTCCTTCAGCCCCTGCCATGCTTTTGTAGGTTCACTGCTTCTCTCTCTCTCCCTCATCATACAGTACCCTCCCATCCCAATACAGTACTGTAGATGTGTTTAAACATAAAACAGATGATTGAAAAAAACGTTATGTTTTATTTCTTCTAATGTACCGCAGGTTCCTCCCAGTACGTTCTGTGAGGTGTGGGTACGTGATGCGGAGTACGTCAACAACCCGTGTGTAGCGCTGGCTGCCTACGTGGCGTCTTGTCACAAGTTCAACGTCTGCATGGAGTGGAGGAGCCCAGACTACTGTCGTAAGGACTGGCTTTATTCTACTGCACTAACTGTCAACATGGCTTCCAAAGCACAGTCAGACACATAAAGCCATACACTTACAGTATAATGTTTTAATGTCAGTCAGTACACTATAATGTTTTAATGTCATAATGTATAATGTTTACATGTCAGTCATGTCATTAAATACACTTACAGTATAATGTTTTCATTATAATTACATTTATAGCCAAGTCAGGGGCGGAACGACAGATTTTTACCTTGTCAGCTTGGGGATTCGACCCAGCAACCTTTCGGTTACTGGCCCAATGCTCTAAACACTAGGCTAACTGCTGCCCCACTTACAGTATAATGTTTTCATGTCAGTCAATACACTTACAGTATAAGGTTTTAATGTCAGTCAATGTCATTGTGTAAAACAAAAGACATAAGAATATTGAATCAAGCTCTGCCGCCTGTCGTGGTTCTGATAACGTTTATGAACAGTTTAAAACAGTGTTGTCTCACCTCTCTCCTCTCCCAGCCTTCATGTGTCCAGACCAGCTGCGTTACCAGGCCTGTCTGCCTACCTGTACAGCCCAGTCCTGCTCCAACCATGACTTTGACCACGACCCTGAGCAGTGTACAGGCCTGACAGAGGGATGTGTCTGTCCTGAGGGCACTCTGCTCCATCGACCCTACTCTGCCCTCTGCATCCCCCCTGAGAAGTGTGGTAAGCCTTCACTGATCAACCTCCGCAAAGCACCCGGTCTGGTCTGGTCTTTAGTGGAATACACTTATTGTAAGTCACACTGAGTAAGAACATCTGAGTAATGCATCTTACACTTCAATACTTTTCTATCTGTGTGTGTGTCTCCCAGCCTGTACGGACAGTTCGGGTGTACCCCGTGCTCCTGGCGAGGTGTGGAAGGCGTCTAAAGATGGCTGCTGTATGTATCGCTGTGACAACGACAGTATCGTTCCCGTGGAGTATAACTGTTCTGCCGTGCCTCAGCCGCTCTGCCGCAGGGCCGGGGAAGTGGTCATCAGTCTGGCAGATGACACCTCCTGCTGCCCACAGAAAGCCTGCGGTAAGAAACTGGCACATTGCTATTGTACACTGTACAATTCAAGTTAGGTTAACCTAAAACATAGTTGGTGTCACATCCTGACCAGTATAAGGGGTTATTTGTTATTGTAGTTTGGTCAGGGCGTGGCAGGGGTGTGTTTGGTTTGTGTTGTTGGGATTAGTTGTATGGTCCTTATTTTTATATTTCTACGTTCCCTTCTAGGTGTTGTATTTCTTTGTTTTGGCCTGGTATGGCTCTCAATCAGGGACAGCTGTACATCGTTGTCACTGATTGGGAGTCATACTTAGGTAGCCCTTTTTTCCACTGTGTTTGTGGGAAGTTGTTTTTGCACTGCTGTGTGTAGCCTTCAAGACTGTTTAGCTGTCGTGCGTTTTTTCTTGTTTCGTGTTCGCTTAAATAAAGTTTAAGATGTTCACGAGACCCGCTGCGCCTTGGTCCACTACCTTTGACGACGGCCGTTACAGTTGGTTAAACCAAATAACTTAAACCAGTGGTGGAAAAAGTACTCGATTTAAATACTTGAGTTAAAGTAAAGATACCTTAAAGAAGAAAAAAAAGAGTCACCCAGTAAAATACTACTTGAGTAAAAGTATTTGGTTTTAAATATCAAAAGTAGATGTATTTGCTAAATTATACTTAAGTATCAAAAGTAAAAGCACGAATAATAAAAAAATAAAATCCTTATATTAAGCAAACCAGACGGCACAATTTTCATGTTTTTTTTGTTATTGACGATTAGCCAGGGTCACACTCTAACATCATTTAAAAACAAAGCATTTGTGTTTAGTGAGTCCATCAGATCAGAGGCAGCAGGGATGACCAGGGAAGTTCTCTTGATAGGTGTGCGAATTGGACCATTTTCTGTCCTGCTAAGCATTAAAAATATAATGAATGCTTTTGGGTGTCACGGAAAATGTAAATAAAAAGTACAGAATTTTCCATAGGAAAGTTTTTTTTTTTTAACTAGGCAAGTCAGTTAAGAACAAATTCTTATTTATAATGACTGCCTACACCGGCCAAACCTGGGTCAATTGTGCACTGCCCTATGGAACTGACAATTACGGCCGGTTGTGATACAGCCTGGATTTGAACCAGGGTGTCTATAGTGACGCCTCTACCACTGAGATGCAGTGCCTTAGGTTGCTGCGCCACTCGGGAACCCAAGTAAAAAGAAATATAAAAAGTGAAGTAAAGTGCAGATACCCCAAGAAACGACTTTAGTACTTTAAAGTATTTTTACTTAAGTACTTTACACCAATGACTTGAACCAACTTAGCAAAGTCAGCTGCTGTCCTATGAAAGCCTGCAGTAAGACACTGAGTTAAAACCATATCTTACGGCAAAAACGAACTTCTGGATATCAGGACAGCGATAACTCACCTCGGATTAGACAAAGATTTTTTCTTCAACAAGCACAGGACATTCTCCAAACACCCGACTAGGCCAACATCCAAGTTATTAGCAAGAGAAGAAGGTAAACCAAAATAAACACATACACAACAAAAACACAACGACTAATAACAGGCCGGTAAGGCACAAAGCTATACACAGCACAATCTCCCACAAAACACTAAAACAAACACATACCTATTTATAGGACCCTCAATCAGAGGCAACTAGAAAACACCTGCCTCCAATTGAGAGTCCAATCCCCAATAAACTAAACATAGAAATATAAAGAACTAGACTAAACATATAAATACATTAACATAGACCAGTGCCCAAAACCCGGAATAATAAATCAAATACACCACTAAACACACAACCACCCCGAACCACATAAAACAAATACCCTCTGCCACGCCCTGACCAAACTATAATAACAAAATAACTCCTATTACTGGTCAGGACGTGACACACAGGTACAGAGGACACAGAGCGGGGTGCCTCGTTAGGACCCGCAGAAGGCGAGTGGGAAACCTGCCGTTACCGTCAATATTACTTGCCAACGTGCAATCATTGGACAATAAATTAGACGAGATACGATCACGAATATCCTACCAACGGGACATCAAAAACTGTAATATCTTATATTTCACGGAATCATTGTCTCTAGATTTTGCTCGCCTGAAGTAGAGTATCTTGTGATGAATTGCAGACCACACTACTTGCCTAGAGTTTTCAGCTATACTGTTTATTTACCACCACAAATGGATGCTGGCACTAAGACCACACTCAGTCAGCTGTATAAGGAAATAAGCAAACAGGAAACCGCTCACCCAGAGGCGGCGCTCCTAGCGGCCGGAGACTTTAATGCAGGGAAACTTAAATCAGTTCTACCTAATTTCTATCAACATGTTAAATGTGCAACCAGAGAGAACAAAATTCGAAATCACCGGTACTCCACATACAGAGACGCATACAAAGCTCTCCCTCGCCCTCCATTTGGTAAATCTGACCACAACTCTTTCCTCCTGATTCCTGCTTACAAGAAAAAATTAAAGCAGGAAACACCAGTGACTCGGTCTATAAAAAAATGGTTAGATGAAGCAGATGCTAAACTACAGGACTGTTTTGCTATCACAAACTGGAACATGTTCCGGGATTCTTCTGATGGCATTGAGGAGTACACCACATCAGTCACTGGCTTTATCAATAAGTGCATCGAGGACGTCGTCCCCACAGTGACTGTACGTACATACCCCAACCAGAAGCCATGGATTACAGGCAACATTCGCACTGAGCTAAAGGGTAGAGCTGCCGCTTTCAAGAAGCGGGACTCTAACCCGGAAGCTTAAAAGATATCTCGCTATGCCCTCCGACAAACCATCAAACAGGCAAAGCATCAATATAGGGCTAAGATTGAATCGTACTATACCAGCTCTGACGATCGTCTTATGTGGCAGGGTTTGCAAACTATTACAGACTACAAAGGGAAGCACAGCCGCGAGCTGCCCAGTGACACAAGCCTACCAGACGAGCTAAATCACTTCTATGCTCACTTCGAGGCAAGCAACACTGAGGCATGCATGAGAGCATCAGCTGTTGCGGACGACTGTGTGATCACGCTCTCCGTAGCCGACGTGAGTAAGACCTTTAAACAGGTCAACATTCACAAAGCTGCAGGGCCAGACGGATTACCAGGACATGTGCTCCGGGCATGTGCTGACCAACTGGCAGGTGTCTTCACTGACATTTTCAACGAGTCCCTGATTGAGTCTGTAATACCAACATGTTTCAAGCAGACCACCATAGTCCCTGTGCCCAAGAACACAAAGGCAACCTGCTTAAATGACTACAGACCCGTAACACTCACGGCCGTAGCCATGAAGTGTTTTGAAAGGCTGATAAGGACTCACATCGACACCATTATCCCAGAAGTCCTAGACCCACTCCAATTTGCACACCGCCCAAATAGATCCACAGACGATGCAATCTCTGCTGCACTCCACACTGCCCTTTCCCACCTGGAGAAAAGGAACACCTATGTGAGAATGCCATTCATTGACTACAGCTCAGCATTCAATACCATAGTACTCTCAAAGCTCTTTACTAAGCTAAGGATCCTGGGACTAAACACCTCCCTCTGCAACTGGATCCTGGACTTCCTGATGGGCCGCCCCCAGGTGGTGAGGGTAGGTAGCAACACATCTGCCACGCTGATCCTCAACACTGGAGCTCCCCAGGGGTGCGTGCTCAGTCCCCTCCCCTGTTCACCCACGACTGCATGGCCAGGCACGACTCCAACACCATCATTAAGTTTGCAGACGACACAACAGTGGTAGGCCTGATCACTGACAATGATGAGACAGCCTACAGGGAGGAGGTCAGAGACCTGGCCGGGTGGTGCCAGAATAACAACCTATCCTTCAACGTAACCAAGACTAGGGAGATGATTGTGGACTACGGGAAAAGAGGACCAAGCATGCCCCCATTCTCATCGACGGGGCTGTAGTGGAGCAGGTTGAGAGCTTCAAGTTCCTTGGTGTCCACATCACCAACAAACTAGAATGGTCCAAACACACCAAGACAGTCGTGAAGAGGGCATGACAAAGCCTATTCCCGGTCAGGAAACTAAAAAGATTTGGCATGGGTCCTCAGATCCTCAAAAGGTTCTACAGCTGCAACATCGAGAGCATCCTGACTGGTTGCATCACTTCCTGGTACGGCAATTGCTCGGCCTCTGACCGCAAGGCACTACAGAGGGTAGTGCGTACGGCCCAGTACATCACTGGGGCTAAGCTGCCTGCCATCCAGGACCTCTACACCAGGCAGTGTCAGAGGAAGGCCCTAAAAATTGTCAAAGACCCCAGCCACCCCAGTCATAGACTGTTGTCTCTACTACCGCATGACAAGCGGTACCGGAGTGCCAAGTCTAGGACAAAAAGGCTATACATTAATGTACATACTACCTCAATTGGCCCGACCAACCAGTGCCCTCGCACATTGGCTAACTGGGCTATCTGCATTGTGTCCCGCCACCCGCTACCCGCCAACCCCTCTTTTACTCTACTGCTACTTTCTGTTTATGATATATGCATAGTCACTTTAACCATATCTACATGTACATACTACCTCAATCAGCCCGACGAACCGGTGCCTGTATGTAGCCTCGCTACTGTTACAGCCTCGCTACTGTATATAGCCTCGCTACTGTTATTTTTCACTGTCTTTTTACTGTTGTTTTATTTATTTACTTACCTATTGTTCACCTAATACCTTTTTTGCACTGTTGATTAGAGTAAGTAAGCATTTCACTGTAAGGTTGTATTCAGCGCACGTGACAAATAAACTTTGATTTGATTTGTAACAAGTTGACCTCTACTAAAAAATGATGAATCTGATGGCCCTGAAAACAATTGTGGAGGAACTTAATGAGTTCAGAGCTCAACTCAATGTGAACAGGAACTTGAGTTCCACTTTAAAAATGTAGGAACAATGTTTAGGTGGCCATGATGTAATGTGATTGGTTTGTATTGATCTGATGGTGTCTGTCTGTCTGTCTGTCTGTCTGTCTGTCTGTCTGTCTGTCTGTCTGTCTGTCTGTCTGTCTGTCTGTCTGTCTGTCTGTCTGTCTGTCTGTCTGTCTGTCTGTCTGTCTGTCTGTCTGTCTGCCTGCCTGCCTGCCTGCCTGCCTGCCTGCCTGCCTGCCTGCCTGCCTGCCTGCCTGCCTGCCTGTCTGTCATCCAGTTTGTAACCAGACCCTGTGTGACATCTTCCCCCCGGAGTGTCAGTATGGAGAGAAGCTGGTGTCTTATTTCAGAGAGGACTCCTGCTGTCCAGACTACGTCTGTGGTGAGGGAGCCTCTCTTCTGTATAATCACCACCACTAGGCCATATGATGATACTATGCTATATGATGATACCAGGCTATATGATGATACTATTCTATATGATGATACTATGCTATATGATGATACTAGGCTATAAGATGATACCAGGCTATATGATGATACCATACTATATGATGATACTATGCTATATGATGATGCCAGGCTATATGATGATACCAGGCTATATGATGATACCAGGCTATATGATGATACTATTCTATATGATGATACCAGGCTATATGATGATACTATGCTATATGATGATACTAGGCTATAAGATGATACCAGGCTATATGATGATACCATACTATATGATGATACTATGCTATATGATGATGCCAGGCTATATGATGATACCAGGCTATATGATGATACCAGGCTATATGATGATACTATTCTATATGATGATACCAGGCTATATGATGATACTATGCTATATGATGATACCAGGCTATATGATGATACCAGGCTATATGATGATACTATTCTATATGATGATACCAGGCTATATGATGATACCAGGCTATATGATGATACTATTCTATATGATGATACCAGGCTATATGATGATACTATGCTATATGATGATACCAGGCTATATGATGATACTATTCTATATGATGATACTATGCTATATGATGATACTATTCTATATGATGATACCAGGCTATATGATGATACTATTCTATATGATGATACCAGGCTATATGATGATACTATTCTATATGATGATACCAGGCTATATGACGATACCAGGCTATATGATGATACTATTCTATATGATGATACTATGCTATATGATGATACCAGGCTATATGATGATACTATTCTATATGATGATACCAGGCTATATGATGATACTATTCTATACGATGATACCAGGCTATATGATGATACCAGGCTATATGATGATACCAGGCTATATGATGATACCAGGCTATATGATGATACCAGGCTATACGATGATACTATTCTATATGATGATACCAGGCTATACGATGATACTATTCTATATGATGATACTATTCTATATGACAATACCAGGCTATATGATGATAGTATGCTATATGATGATACCAGGCTATATGATGATACTATTCTATATGATGATACCAGGCTATATGATGATACTATTCTATACGATGATACCAGGCTATATGATGATACCAGGCTATATGATGATACCAGGCTATATGATGATACCAGGCTATATGATGATACCAGGCTATACGATGATACTATTCTATATGATGATACTATTCTATATGACAATACCAGGCTATATGATGATAGTATGCTATATGATGATACCAGGCTATATGATGATACCAGGCCATTGAGATAGATGTGTTTAAAATATGTGTTGTGTGTATTTCTGTGTGTATTTCTGTGTGTGTGTGTGTGTGTGTTGTGTACAGAGTGTGACCCAGAGCGCTGTGAGTCAGACGTCCCAGCCTGTAGAGAGGACCAGACCCTCATCGCCACCAGGGCTGATGGCAGCTGCTGCCTGGCACACATCTGTAGTGAGTCAACCACAACCATGACCACAATATAACCACAACGCAACCACACCGCAACCACAACCATGACCACAACATAACCACAACGCAACCACAACCATGACAGACCTGCACCATCCCACAACATAACCACAACCATGACCACAACATAACCACAACACAACCACAACCATGACAGACCTGCACCATCCCACAACATAACCACAACCATGACCACAACATAACCACAACCATGACCACAACATAACCACAACATAACCACAACCATGACAACCATGGGCTCCCGAGTGGTGCAGCGGTCTAAGGCACTGCATCTCAGTGCTTGAGGCGTCACTACAGGCCCTGGTTCAAATCCAGGCTGTATCACAACCGGCCATGATTGGGAGTCCCGTAGGGCGGCGCACAATTTGCCCAGCGTCATCCGGGTTTGGCCGGTGTAGGCCTTCATTGTAAATAACAATTTGTTCTTAACTCAAATGCCTAGTTAAATAAAGGTTACATTTAAAAAAAATATATATATATATATATCCTATATACACAACGTTAACAATGTGTATAATGACATGACTAAGAATTATATTGTGGGATGATGCAGGTCTGTTATTTTTATTTATAAATAAATATATAAATAAAAATAACAGACCTGCATCATCCCACAATATAATTCTTAGTCATGCCATTATACACATTGTTAACGTTGTGTTTTTCTGTCAAACTGTGTTTTGTCCTTTGTGACTCCTTTCTCCAGTGTGTTGATGTGTCTCCTTTCTCCAGTGTGTTGATGTGTCTCCTTTCTCCAGTGTGTTGATGTGTGTCCTTTCTCCAGTGTGTTGATGTGTGTCCTTTCTCCAGTGTGTTGATGTGTCTCCTTTCTCCAGTGTGTTGATGTGTCTTCTTTCTCCAGTGTGTTGATGTGTCTCCTTTCTCCAGTGTGTTGATGTGTCTTCTTTCTCCAGTGTGTTGATGTGTGTCCTTTCTCCAGTGTGTTGATGTGTCTCCTTTCTCCAGTGTGTTGATGTGTGTCTTTCTCCAGTGTGTTGATGTGTCTCCTTTGTCCAGTGTGTTGATGTGTCTCCTTTCTCCAGTGTGTTGATGTGTCTTCTTTCTCCAGTGTGTTGATGTGTCTCCTTTCTCCAGTGTGTTGATGTGTCTCCTTTCTCCAGTGTGTTGATGTGTCTCCTTTCTCCAGTGTGTTGATGTGTCTCCTTTCTCCAGTGTGTTGATGTGTCTCCTTTCTCCAGTGTGTTGTTGTGTCCTTTCTCCAGTGTGTTGATGTGTCTCCTTTCTCCAGTGTGTTGATGTGTCTCCTTTCTCCAGTGTGTTGATGTGTCTCCTTTCTCCAGTGTGTTGATGTGTCTCCTTTCTCCAGTGTGTTGATGTGTGTCCTTTCTCCAGTGTGTTGATGTGTGTCCTTTCTCCAGTGTGTTGATGTGTCTTCTTTCTCCAGTGTGTTGATGTGTGTCCTTTCTCCAGTGTGTTGATGTGTCTCCTTTC
>NC_138301.1:51182500-51185000 GCF_965601325.2 Salmo salar
AACGTCGCCTATGGGCACAAACCCATCGTCGCTGGACCAGACAGGACAGGCAAAAAGTGCTCTTCACTGACGAGTCGTGGTTTTGTCTCACCAGGGGAGATGGTCGGATTTGCGTTTATCGTCGAAGGAATGAGCGTTACACCGAGGCCTGTACTCTGGAGAGGGGTCGATTTGGAGGTGGAGGGTCCGTCATGGTCTGGGGCGGTGTGTCACCGCAACATCGGACTGAGCTTGTTGTCATTGCAGGCAATCTCAACACTGTGCGTTACAGGGAAGACATCCTCCGTCCTCATGTGGTACCCGTCCTGCAGGCTCATTCTGACATGACCCTCCAGCATGACAATGCCACCAGCCATACTGCTCGTTCTGTGCATGATTTCCTGCAAGACAGGAATGTCAGTGTTCTGCCATGGCCAGCGAAGAGCCCGGATCTCAATCCCATTGAGCACATCTGGGACCTGTTGGATTGGAGGGTGAGGGCAAGGGCCATTCCCCCCAGAAATGTCCGGGAACTTGCAGGTGCCTTGGTGGAAGAGTGAGGTAACATCTCACAGCAAGAACGGGCAAATCTGGTGCAGTCCATGAGGAGGAGATGCACTGCAGTACTTAATGAAGCTGGTGGCCACACCAGAAACTGACTGTTACTTTTGATTTTGACCCCCCTTTGTTCAGGGACACATTATTCTATTTCTGTTAGTCACATGTCTGTGGAACTTGTTCAGTTTATGTCTCAGTTGTTGAATCTTGTTATGTTCATACAAATATTTACACATGTTAAGTGCAGTTGACAGTGAGAGGACGTTTCTTTTTTTGCTGAGTTTATATATACATATACAATACCGGTCAAAAGTTTAGAAACACTTACATAGTCAAGGGTTTTTCTTTTTTTTAAACTATTTTCTACATTGTAGAATAATAGTGAGGACATCAAAACTATGGAATAACACATAATAGAATCATGTAGTAACCAAAAAACTGTTAAACAAATCAAAATATATTTTACATTTGAGATTCTTCAAATAGCTACCCTTTGCATTGATGACAGCTTTGCACACTCTTGCCAAGTCCATATTATTGCAAGAACAGCTCAAATAAGCAAAGAGAAACGACAATCCATCATTACTTTAAGACATGAAGAGTGCAGTTGCAAAAACCATTAAGTGCTATGATGAAACTGGCTCTCATGAGGACAGCCACAGGAATGGAAAACCCAGAGTTACCTCTGCTGCAGAGGATAAGTTCATTAGAGTTACCAGCCTCAGAAATGGCAGCCCAAATAAATGCTTCACAGAATTCAAGTAACAGACACATCTCAACATCAACTCTTCAGAGGAGACTGTGTGAATCAGGCCTTCACGGTCAAATTGCTGCAAAGAAACCACTACTTAAGGACACCAATAAGAAGAAGAGACTTGCTTGGGAACGAGCAATGGACATTAGACGGGTGGAAATGTGTCCTTTGGTCTGATGAGTTCCAAATTGGAGATTTTTGGTTCCAACCGCCGTGTCTTTGTGAGACACGTTGTGGGTGAACAGATGATCTCAGCATGTGTATTTCCCACCGTGAAGCATGGAAGAGGAGGTGTTATGGTGTGGGGGTGCTTTGCTGGTGACACTGTTGTGAATTTATTTACAATTCACACTTAATCAGAATGGCTACCACAGCATTCTGCAGCGATACACCATCCCATCTGGTTTGGGCTTAGTGGGACTATCATTTGTTTTCAACAGGAAAATGATCCAACACACCGCCAGGCTGTGTAAGGGCTATTTTATTAAGAAGGAGAGTGATGGAGTGCTGCATTAGATGACCTGGCCTCAACAATCCCCCGACCTCAACCAAATTGAGATGCTTTGTGATGAGTCAGACTGCAGAGTGAAGGAAAAGCAGCCAACAAGTGTTCAGAATATGTGAGGACTCCTTTAAGACTGTTGGAAAAGCATTCCAGGTGAAGCTGGTTGAGAGAATGCCAAGCGTGTGCAAAGCTGTCATCAAGGCAAAAGGTGGCTATTTGAAGAATCTTAAATGTAAAATATATTTTGAATTGTTTAACATTTTGGTTACTACATGATTCCATATGTGTTATTTCATTGTTTTGATGTCTTCACTATTATTCCACAATGTAGAAAATAGTAAAAAGTAAAGAAAAACCCTTGAATGAGTAGATGTTCTAAAACTTTTGACCAGTAGTGTGTGTATATATATATATATATATATAATACAGGTATTATAACTGTTACTACAGTATATATGAATATATATGTTACCATAGGCCTGTACTATCTTTTAGAACCAGATATACATCCCTCCCAAAGACCAGACGATGTGCTGTGGTGTCTGTAAGAACATCTCCTGTCTCTACCACAATGACAACGGTACTGCACTCCTCTACAAGGTACAGTACAGCAATGGTTCACCCTCTGGACAGGCCAGGTTCCCCAGGTTATCTAGCCAGTCCTGGTACTACCCTCTGATAGGCCAGGTACCCCCAGGTTATCT
>NC_138301.1:51190000-51332500 GCF_965601325.2 Salmo salar
CAGCATGACAACAGTTGTACTGTTTTTGCTCCCTCTGTCTCTCTCTGTTCATGTCGTTTGTACTTCGTTTCTATACGGCTGGCAGATCAGAGTTCTGGTCTAATGGTTGTTCTTCAGAACCAGATCCAGACTGATGGGATGTGTGGTCAGAACCAGATCCAGACTGATGGGATGTGTGGTCAGAACCAGATCCAGACTGATGTGATGTGTGGTCAGAACCAGATCCAGACTGATGGGATGTGTGGTCAGAACCAGATTCAGACTGATGGGATGTGTGGTCAGAACCAGATCCAGACTGATGGGATGTGTGGTCAGAACCAGATCCAGACTGATGGGATGTGTGGTCAGAACCAGATTCAGACTGATGGGATGTGTGGTCAGAACCAGATCCAGACTGATGGGATGTGTGGTCAGAACCAGATTCAGACTGATGGGATGTGTGGTCAGAACCAGATTCAGACTGATGGGATGTGTGGTCAGAACCAGATCCAGACTGATGGGATGTGTGGTCAGAACCCGATTCAGACTGATGGGATGTGTGGTCAGAACCAGATCCAGACTGATGGGATGTGTGGTCAGACCAGATTCAGATGTGATGGGATGTGTGGTCAGAACCAGATTCAGACTGATGGGATGTGTGGTCAGAACCAGATTCAGACTGATGGGATGTGTGGTCAGAACCAGATTCAGACTGATGGGATGTGTGGTCAGAACCAGATCCAGACTGATGGGATGTGTGGTCAGAACCAGATCCAGACTGATGTGATGTGTGGTCAGAACCAGATTCAGACTGATGGGATGTGTGGTCAGAACCAGATCCAGACTGATGGGATGTGTGGTCAGAACCAGATCCAGACTGATGGGATGTGTGGTCAGAACCAGATTCAGACTGATGGGATGTGTGGTCAGAACCAGATCCAGACTGATGGGATGTGTGGTCAGAACCAGATCCAGACTGATGGGATGTGTGGTCAGAACCAGATCCAGACTGATGGGATGTGTGGTCAGAACCAGATCCAGACTGATGGGATGTGTGGTCAGAACCAGATCCAGACTGATGGGATGTGTGGTCAGAACCAGATCCAGACTGATGTGATGTGTGGTCAGAACCAGATTAAGACTGATGGGATGTGTGGTCAGAACCAGATCCAGACTGATGGGATGTGTGGTCAGAACCAGATCCAGACTGATGGGATGTGTGGTCAGAACCAGATTCAGACTGATGTGATGTGTGGTCATTCTATTTGTGAACCCTGCAGGTAAAGAAGATGGGAAGTCCTGTCAGAAGGTGACAGTAAGGATGACGATACGGAAGAACGACTGTCGCAGTAACAGACCGGTACGTTCTTTTGTCTTAATTGATTCTGACCTGGTTAAATAAATGTTACATCAATATGTAGGAATAGCACTATGTCTGGGAAACTTGTTTCTGGATGAGTAGGAGGGTCAAGTCCATCATGGATTATTGTGCCATGATAGTTGAGCAATATCTTCGTCACGATAACGGCTTTTATCATGATATCACGTCCTGACCAGTAAAGGGGTTATTTGTTATTGTAGTTTGGTCAGGACGTGGCTGGGGGGTGTTTGTTTTATGTGGTTCAAGGTTTGTTGGGATATGTGTTTATGTAGAGGGGTGTTTGTTTAGAGTATTCCGGGGGTTTTGGTTATGTTCTATGTTTAGTATTTCTATGATCTGTCTATGTTGTGTATTTCTTTGTGTTGGTCTGGTATGGCTCTCAATCAGGAACAGCTGTACATCGTTGTTGCTGATTGGGAGTCATACTTAGGTAGCCCTGTATTCACATGTCCTTTGTGGGAAGTTGTTTTTGCACTGCTGTGTTAGCCTGCAATACTGTTCGTTCGTACGTTTTCTTGTTTTGTTCGTTAAGTGTTCTAATAAAAGATAAAATGAGCACTCAACCTGCTGCTCCTTGGTCCAGTATATACGACGACCGTTACACATGTCTTAAAAAAAGGCAAAAGCTAATCTCTATGTAGCATTAAGGATAATTCATAGCCCATCTACACCACCTGGATTAAAGAGGTAAGGTCATTTTATATGGCGTAGATCAGCTACGAACTGTCCTTAATGCTACATTTGGCGTAGTCGGCAGGATTAGGATATTCACATTTAGCATTACAACCCCCATGTTAAATTTTGTTGTTGGTTTTTCCTCCAGGTCAACATAGTGTCATGTGACGGGAAGTGTCCATCGGCCAGTATTTACAACTACAACATCAACACGTACGCCAGGTTCTGTAAGTGCTGCCGTGAGATGGGGCTGCAGAGGCGCTCTGTGCAGCTCTACTGTAGTGGCAACTCCACGTGGGTCAACTACTCTATACAGGAACCCACCGACTGCTCCTGCCAGTGGTCTTAGTGGTCACACAGAGACACACATGACCGTATGCACACATGAACGTATTTACACAGGTGTACACACATTAAGTATACACACACAGGGATGTGTATGAACACAGCACATGATGGTATCTATACAGGCTGAGAGGAGGAGGAAGCTATGAATGGCTGTCATCCTACCTAACAAAAAGGCACCGTTAAACATCATATATGTTGTTGTTTTTTTGTTTGTCTTGATTTAAATTCTGCATTTCTATCTCTGAGAGTCAGTCTAGATGTCAGATAAATTTGTGTATCCAGAGCTGTAGGGTTAGTTTCTGTTGGAAATGGTGTATTTCACAGTTTATTACTCTTCATATACCTCATTGGTAGCTCTTTCAGAGGTGTGGTCAAGTCCATAAAAAGCCACAACAATTTGAAACATTATTTGAGTGTGTTTTCTTTGACACTAAGAATACGCAGCTTTAATACTGTATCCTAATTCAACTCCAAAGTGTATTGTACTACACATACACTACCGTTAAAAAGTTTGGGGTCACTTACAAATGTCCTTGTTTTTGAAAGAAAATAAAAAAAATGGTCCATTAAAATAACATCAAATTGATCAGAAATACAGTGTAGATGTTGTTAATGTTGTTAATGACAACAGCACTGTAGCTGGAAACGGTTGATTTTAATGGAATATCTGCCTAACTCTGCCTAGAAGGCCAGCATCCCGGAGTTGTCTTTTCACTGTTGACGTTGAGACTGGTGTTTTGCGGGATACACTTTTGGATACACAATAACTACAACTAGCTGATACACAATAACTACAACTAACTGATACACAATAACTACAACTAACTGATACACAATAACTACAACTAGCTGATACACAACACAATAACTACAACTAGCTGATACACAACAACTACAACTAGCTGATACACAACAACTACAACTAACTGATACACAATAACTACAACTAGCTGATACACAACACAATAACTACAACTAACTGATACACAATAACTACAACTAGCTGATACACAACACAATAACTACAACTAACTGATACACAACAACTACAACTAGCTGATACACAACACAATAACTACAACTAACTGATACACAACAACTACAACTAACTGATACACAATAACTACAACTAGCTGATACACAACACAATAACTACAACTCGCTGATACACAACACAATAACTACAACTAACTGATACACAACAACTACAACTAGCTGATACACAACAACTACAACTAACTGATACACAACACAATAACTACAACTAGCTGATACACAACAACTACAACTAACTGATACACAATAACTACAACTAGCTGATACACAACAACTACAACTAGCTGATACACAATAACTACAACTAGCTGATACACAACAACTACAACTAACTGATACACAATAACTACAACTAGCTGATACACAACAACTACAACTAACTGATACACAATAACTACAACTAACTGATACACAACAACTACAACTAGCTGATACACAATAACTACAACTAACTGATACACAATAACTACAACTAACTGATACACAATAACTACAACTAGCTGATACACAATAACTACAACTAGCTGATACACAACACAATAACTACAACTAACTGATACACAATAACTACAACTAACTGATACACAATAACTACAACTAGCTGATACACAACACAATAACTACAACTAACTGATACACAACACAATAACTACAACTAACTGATACACAATAACTACAACTAGCTGATACACAATAACTACAACTAACTGATACACAACAACTACAACTAACTGATACACAACAACTACAACTAACTGATACACAATAACTACAACTAGCTGATACACAACACAATAACTACAACTAACTGATACACAACAACTACAACTAGCTGATACACAACAACTACAACTAACTGATATACAACACAATAACTACAAGTAGCTGATACACAACAACTACAACTAACTGATACACAATAACTACAACTAGCTGATACACAACAACTACAACTAGCTGATACACAATAACTACAACTAGCTGATACACAATAACTACAACTAACTGATACACAATAACTACAACTAACTGATACACAATAACTACAACTAGCTGATACACAATAACTACAACTAGCTGATACACAACACAATAACTACAACTAACTGATACACAATAACTACAACTAACTGATACACAATAACTACAACTAACTGATACACAATAACTACAACTAGCTGATACACAATAACTACAACTAGCTGATACACAACACAATAACTACAACTAACTGATACACAATAACTACAACTAACTGATACACAATAACTACAACTAGCTGATACACAACACAATAACTACAACTAACTGATACACAACACAATAACTACAACTAACTGATACACAATAACTACAACTAGCTGATACACAATAACTACAACTAACTGATACACAACAACTACAACTAACTGATACACAACAACTACAACTAACTGATACACAATAACTACAACTAGCTGATACACAACACAATAACTACAACTAACTGATACACAACAACTACAACTAGCTGATACACAACAACTACAACTAACTGATACACAACACAATAACTACAAGTAGCTGATACACAACAACTACAACTAACTGATACACAATAACTACAACTAGCTGATACACAACAACTACAACTAGCTGATACACAATAACTACAACTAGCTGATACACAACAACTACAACTAACTGATACACAATAACTACAACTAGCTGATACACAATAACTACAACTAGCTGATACACAACACAATAACTACAACTAACTGATACACAATAACTACAACTAGCGGATACACAACAACTACAACTAACTGATACACAATAACTACAACTAGCTGATACACAACAACTACAACTAACTGAGACACAATAACTACAACTAACTGATACACAACAACTGCAACTAACTGATACACAATAACTACAACTAACTGATACACAACAACTACAACTAGCTGATACACAATAACTACAACTAACTGATACACAATAACTACAACTAACTGATACACAATAACTACAACTAGCTGATACACAATAACTACAACTAGCTGATACACAACACAATAACTACAACTAACTGATACACAACAACTACAACTAACTGATACACAATAACTACAACTAGCTGATACACAACACAATAACTACAACTCGCTGATACACAACACAATAACTACAACTAACTGATACACAACAACTACAACTAGCTGATACACAACAACTACAACTAACTGATACACAACACAATAACTACAACTAGCTGATACACAACAACTACAACTAACTGATACACAATAACTACAACTAGCTGATACACAACAACTACAACTAGCTGATACACAATAACTACAACTAGCTGATACACAACAACTACAACTAACTGATACACAATAACTACAACTAGCTGATACACAACAACTACAACTAACTGATACACAATAACTACAACTAACTGATACACAACAACTACAACTAGCTGATACACAATAACTACAACTAACTGATACACAATGACTACAACTAACTGATACACAATAACTACAACTAGCTGATACACAATAACTACAACTAGCTGATACACAACACAATAACTACAACTAACTGATACACAATAACTACAACTAACTGATACACAATAACTACAACTAGCTGATACACAACACAATAACTACAACTAACTGATACACAACACAATAACTACAACTAACTGATACACAATAACTACAACTAGCTGATACACAATAACTACAACTAACTGATACACAACAACTACAACTAGCTGATACACAACACAATAACTACAACTAGCTGATACACAACAACTACAACTAACTGATACACAATAACTACAACTAACTGATACACAATAACTACAACTAGCTGATACACAACAACTACAACTAACTGATACACAACAACTACAACTAACTGATACACAATAACTACAACTAGCTGATACACAACAACTACAACTAGCTGATACACAATAACTACAACTAGCTGATACAGAACAACTACAACTAACTGATACACAATAACTACAACTAGCTGATACACAATAACTACAACTAGCTGATACACAACACAATAACTACAACTAACTGATACACAATAACTACAACTAGCGGATACACAACAACTACAACTAACTGATACACAATAACTACAACTAGCTGATACACAACAACTACAACTAACTGAGACACAATAACTACAACTAACTGATACACAACAACTGCAACTAACTGATACACAATAACTACAACTAACTGATACACAACAACTACAACTAGCTGATACACAATAACTACAACTAACTGATACACAATAACTACAACTAACTGATACACAATAACTACAACTAGCTGATACACAATAACTACAACTAGCTGATACACAACACAATAACTACAACTAACTGATACACAACAACTACAACTAACTGATACACAATAACTACAACTAGCTGATACACAACACAATAACTACAACTCGCTGATACACAACACAATAACTACAACTAACTGATACACAACAACTACAACTAGCTGATACACAACAACTACAACTAACTGATACACAACACAATAACTACAACTAGCTGATACACAACAACTACAACTAACTGATACACAATAACTACAACTAGCTGATACACAACAACTACAACTAGCTGATACACAATAACTACAACTAGCTGATACACAACAACTACAACTAACTGATACACAATAACTACAACTAGCTGATACACAACAACTACAACTAACTGATACACAATAACTACAACTAACTGATACACAACAACTACAACTAGCTGATACACAATAACTACAACTAACTGATACACAATGACTACAACTAACTGATACACAATAACTACAACTAGCTGATACACAATAACTACAACTAGCTGATACACAACACAATAACTACAACTAACTGATACACAATAACTACAACTAACTGATACACAATAACTACAACTAGCTGATACACAACACAATAACTACAACTAACTGATACACAACACAATAACTACAACTAACTGATACACAATAACTACAACTAGCTGATACACAATAACTACAACTAACTGATACACAACAACTACAACTAGCTGATACACAACACAATAACTACAACTAACTGATACACAATAACTACAACTAACTGATACACAATAACTACAACTAACTGATACACAATAACTACAACTAGCTGATACACAATAACTACAACTAACTGATACACAACAACTACAACTAACTGATACACAACAACTACAACTAACTGATACACAATAACTACAACTAGCTGATACACAATAACTACAACTAGCTGATACACAATAACTACAACTAGCTGATACACAATAACTACAACTAACTGATACACAACACAATAACTAACTGATACACAACAACTACAACTAACTGATACACAATAACTACAACTAGCTGATACACAACACAATAACTACAACTAGCTGATACACAACACAATAACTACAACTAACTGATACAAAACAACTACAACTAGCTGATACACAACAACTACAACTAACTGATACACAACACAATAACTACAACTAGCTGATACACAACAACTACAACTAACTGATACACAACACAATAACTACAACTAGCTGATACACAACAACTACAACTAGCTGATACACAATAACAACAACTAGCTGATACACAACAACTACAACTAACTGATACACAATAACTACAACTAGCTGATACACAACACAATAACTACAACTAACTGATACACAATAACTACAACTAGCTGATACACAACAACTACAACTAACTGATACACAATAACTACAACTAGCTGATACACAATAACTACAACTAACTGATACACAACAACTACAACTAACTGATACACAATAACTACAACTAACTGATACACAACAACTACAACTAACTGATACACAATAACTACAACTAGCTGATACACAACAACTACAACTAACTGATACACAATAACTACAACTAACTGATACGCAATAACTACAACTAGCTGATACACAATAACTACAACTAGCTGATACACAACACAATAACTACAACTAACTGATACACAATAACTACAACTAACTGATACACAATAACTACAACTAGCTGATACACAACACAATAACTACAACTAACTGATACACAACACAATAACTACAACTAACTGATACACAATAACTACAACTAGCTGATACACAATAACTGCAACTAACTGATACACAACAACTACAACTAGCTGATACACAACACAATAACTACAACTAACTGATACACAATAACTACAACTAACTGATACACAATAACTACAACTAACTGATACACAATAACTACAACTAACTGATACACAACAACTACAACTAACTGATACACAATAACTACAATTAGCTGATACACAATAACTACAACTAGCTGATACACAATAACTACAACTAGCTGATACACAATAACTACAACTAACTGATACACAACACAATAACTAACTGATACACAACAACTACAAGTAACTGATACACAATAACTACAACTAGCTGATACACAATAACTACAACTAGCTGATACACAATAACTACAACTAGCTGATACACAACACAATGACTACAACTAACTCATACACAATAACTACAACTAACTCATACACAATAACTACAACTAACTCATACACAATAACTACAACTAACTGATACGCAACACAATAACTACAACTAGCTGATACACAATAACTACAACTAGCTGATACACAATAACTACAACTAACTGATACACAATAACTACAACTAGCTGATACACAATAACTACACATAACTGATACACAACAACTACAACTAGCTGATACACAATAACTACAACTAACTGATACACAATAACTACAACTAACTGATACACAATAACTACAACTAGCTGATACACAATAACTACAACTAGCTGATACACAACACAATAACTACAACTAACTGATACACAATAACTACAACTAGCTGATACACAATAACAACAACTAACTGATACACAATAACTACAACTAACTGATACACAATAACTACAACTAACTGATACACAATAACTTCAACTAACTGATGCACAATAACTTCAACTAACTGATACACAATAACTACAACTAACTGATACACAGTAACTACAACTAGCTGATACACAACACAATAACTACAACTAACTGATACACAATAACTACAACTAACTGATACACACTAACTACAACTAGCTGATACACAATAACTACAACTAACTGATACACAATAACTACAACTAGCTGATACACAATAACTACAACTAGCTGATACACAACAACTACAACTAACTGATACACAATAACTACAACTAGCTGATACACAACAACTACAACTAACTGATACACAACAACTACAACTAACTGATACAAAATAACTACAACTAACTAATACACAATAACTACAACTAACTGATACACAATAACTACAACTAACTGATACACAATAACTACAACTAGCTGATACACAATAACTACAACTAACTGATACACAATAACTACAACTAACTGATACACAATAACTACAACTAGCTGATACACAATAACTACAACTAGCTGATACACAACACAATAACTACAACTAGCTGATACACAATAACTTCAACTAACTGATACACAACACAATAACTACAACTAACTGATCCACAATAACTACAACTAACTGATACACAATAACTACAACTAACTGATACACAATAAGTACAACTAGCTGATACACAATAACTACAACTAGCTGATACACAACACAATAACTACAACTAGCTGATACACAATAACTTCAACTAACTGATACACAACACAATAACTACAACTAACTGATCCACAATAACTACAACTAACTGATACACAATAACTACAACTAACTGATACACAATAACTACAACTAGCTGATACACAACACAATAACTACAACTAACTGATACACAATAACTACAACTAACTGATACACAATAACTACAACCAGCTGATACACAATAACTACAACTAACTGATACACAATAACTACAACTAGCTGATACACAATAACTACAACTAGCTGATACACAATAACTACAACTAGCTGATACACAACAACTACAACTAGCTGATACACAACACAATAACTACAACTAACTGATACACAATAACTACAACTAGCTGATACACAATAACTACAACTAGCTGATACACAATAACTACAACTAGCTGATACACAACAACTACAACTAACTGATACACAATAACTACAACTAGCTGATACACAACAACTACAACTAACTGATACACAATAACTACAACTAACTGATACACAACAACTACAACTAGCTGATACACAATAACTACAACTAACTGATACACAATAACTACAACTAACTGATACACAATAACTACAACTAGCTGATACACAATAACTACAACTAGCTGATACACAACACAATAACTACAACTAACTGATACACAATAACTACAACTAACTGATACACAATAACTACAACTAGCTGATACACAACACAATAACTACAACTAACTGATACACAACACAATAACTACAACTAACTGATACACAATAACTACAACTAGCTGATACACAATAACTACAACTAACTGATACACAACAACTACAACTAACTGATACACAACAACTACAACTAACTGATACACAATAACTACAACTAGCTGATACACAACACAATAACTACAACTAACTGATACACAACAACTACAACTAGCTGATACACAACAACTACAACTAACTGATATACAACACAATAACTACAAGTAGCTGATACACAACAACTACAACTAACTGATACACAATAACTACAACTAGCTGATACACAACAACTACAACTAGCTGATACACAATAACTACAACTAGCTGATACACAATAACTACAACTAACTGATACACAATAACTACAACTAACTGATACACAATAACTACAACTAGCTGATACACAATAACTACAACTAGCTGATACACAACACAATAACTACAACTAACTGATACACAATAACTACAACTAACTGATACACAATAACTACAACTAACTGATACACAATAACTACAACTAGCTGATACACAATAACTACAACTAGCTGATACACAACACAATAACTACAACTAACTGATACACAATAACTACAACTAACTGATACACAATAACTACAACTAGCTGATACACAACACAATAACTACAACTAACTGATACACAACACAATAACTACAACTAACTGATACACAATAACTACAACTAGCTGATACACAATAACTACAACTAACTGATACACAACAACTACAACTAACTGATACACAACAACTACAACTAACTGATACACAATAACTACAACTAGCTGATACACAACACAATAACTACAACTAACTGATACACAACAACTACAACTAGCTGATACACAACAACTACAACTAACTGATACACAACACAATAACTACAAGTAGCTGATACACAACAACTACAACTAACTGATACACAATAACTACAACTAGCTGATACACAACAACTACAACTAGCTGATACACAATAACTACAACTAGCTGATACACAACAACTACAACTAACTGATACACAATAACTACAACTAGCTGATACACAATAACTACAACTAGCTGATACACAACACAATAACTACAACTAACTGATACACAATAACTACAACTAGCGGATACACAACAACTACAACTAACTGATACACAATAACTACAACTAGCTGATACACAACAACTACAACTAACTGAGACACAATAACTACAACTAACTGATACACAACAACTGCAACTAACTGATACACAATAACTACAACTAACTGATACACAACAACTACAACTAGCTGATACACAATAACTACAACTAACTGATACACAATAACTACAACTAACTGATACACAATAACTACAACTAGCTGATACACAATAACTACAACTAGCTGATACACAACACAATAACTACAACTAACTGATACACAACAACTACAACTAACTGATACACAATAACTACAACTAGCTGATACACAACACAATAACTACAACTCGCTGATACACAACACAATAACTACAACTAACTGATACACAACAACTACAACTAGCTGATACACAACAACTACAACTAACTGATACACAACACAATAACTACAACTAGCTGATACACAACAACTACAACTAACTGATACACAATAACTACAACTAGCTGATACACAACAACTACAACTAGCTGATACACAATAACTACAACTAGCTGATACACAACAACTACAACTAACTGATACACAATAACTACAACTAGCTGATACACAACAACTACAACTAACTGATACACAATAACTACAACTAACTGATACACAACAACTACAACTAGCTGATACACAATAACTACAACTAACTGATACACAATGACTACAACTAACTGATACACAATAACTACAACTAGCTGATACACAATAACTACAACTAGCTGATACACAACACAATAACTACAACTAACTGATACACAATAACTACAACTAACTGATACACAATAACTACAACTAGCTGATACACAACACAATAACTACAACTAACTGATACACAACACAATAACTACAACTAACTGATACACAATAACTACAACTAGCTGATACACAATAACTACAACTAACTGATACACAACAACTACAACTAGCTGATACACAACACAATAACTACAACTAGCTGATACACAACAACTACAACTAACTGATACACAATAACTACAACTAACTGATACACAATAACTACAACTAGCTGATACACAACAACTACAACTAACTGATACACAACAACTACAACTAACTGATACACAATAACTACAACTAGCTGATACACAACAACTACAACTAGCTGATACACAATAACTACAACTAGCTGATACAGAACAACTACAACTAACTGATACACAATAACTACAACTAGCTGATACACAATAACTACAACTAGCTGATACACAACACAATAACTACAACTAACTGATACACAATAACTACAACTAGCGGATACACAACAACTACAACTAACTGATACACAATAACTACAACTAGCTGATACACAACAACTACAACTAACTGAGACACAATAACTACAACTAACTGATACACAACAACTGCAACTAACTGATACACAATAACTACAACTAACTGATACACAACAACTACAACTAGCTGATACACAATAACTACAACTAACTGCACTACACAACTAACGTCACAACTCACACTGATACACAATAACTACAACTAGCTGATCCACACAATAACTACAACTCAGCTGATACACAACACAATAACTACAACTAACTGATACACAACAACTACAACTAGCTGATACACAACAACTACAACTAACTGATACACAACACAATAACTACAACTAGCTGATACACAACAACTACAACTAACTGATACACAATAACTACAACTAGCTGATACACAACAACTACAACTAGCTGATACACAATAACTACAACTAGCTGATACACAACAACTACAACTAACTGATACACAATAACTACAACTAGCTGATACACAACAACTACAACTAACTGATACACAATAACTACAACTAACTGATACACAACAACTACAACTAGCTGATACACAATAACTACAACTAACTGATACACAATGACTACAACTAACTGATACACAATAACTACAACTAGCTGATACACAATAACTACAACTAGCTGATACACAACACAATAACTACAACTAACTGATACACAATAACTACAACTAACTGATACACAATAACTACAACTAGCTGATACACAACACAATAACTACAACTAACTGATACACAACACAATAACTACAACTAACTGATACACAATAACTACAACTAGCTGATACACAATAACTACAACTAACTGATACACAACAACTACAACTAGCTGATACACAACACAATAACTACAACTAACTGATACACAATAACTACAACTAACTGATACACAATAACTACAACTAACTGATACACAATAACTACAACTAGCTGATACACAATAACTACAACTAACTGATACACAACAACTACAACTAACTGATACACAACAACTACAACTAACTGATACACAATAACTACAACTAGCTGATACACAATAACTACAACTAGCTGATACACAATAACTACAACTAGCTGATACACAATAACTACAACTAACTGATACACAACACAATAACTAACTGATACACAACAACTACAACTAACTGATACACAATAACTACAACTAGCTGATACACAACACAATAACTACAACTAGCTGATACACAACACAATAACTACAACTAACTGATACAAAACAACTACAACTAGCTGATACACAACAACTACAACTAACTGATACACAACACAATAACTACAACTAGCTGATACACAACAACTACAACTAACTGATACACAACACAATAACTACAACTAGCTGATACACAACAACTACAACTAGCTGATACACAATAACAACAACTAGCTGATACACAACAACTACAACTAACTGATACACAATAACTACAACTAGCTGATACACAACACAATAACTACAACTAACTGATACACAATAACTACAACTAGCTGATACACAACAACTACAACTAACTGATACACAATAACTACAACTAGCTGATACACAATAACTACAACTAACTGATACACAACAACTACAACTAACTGATACACAATAACTACAACTAACTGATACACAACAACTACAACTAACTGATACACAATAACTACAACTAGCTGATACACAACAACTACAACTAACTGATACACAATAACTACAACTAACTGATACGCAATAACTACAACTAGCTGATACACAATAACTACAACTAGCTGATACACAACACAATAACTACAACTAACTGATACACAATAACTACAACTAACTGATACACAATAACTACAACTAGCTGATACACAACACAATAACTACAACTAACTGATACACAACACAATAACTACAACTAACTGATACACAATAACTACAACTAGCTGATACACAATAACTGCAACTAACTGATACACAACAACTACAACTAGCTGATACACAACACAATAACTACAACTAACTGATACACAATAACTACAACTAACTGATACACAATAACTACAACTAACTGATACACAATAACTACAACTAACTGATACACAACAACTACAACTAACTGATACACAATAACTACAATTAGCTGATACACAATAACTACAACTAGCTGATACACAATAACTACAACTAGCTGATACACAATAACTACAACTAACTGATACACAACACAATAACTAACTGATACACAACAACTACAAGTAACTGATACACAATAACTACAACTAGCTGATACACAATAACTACAACTAGCTGATACACAATAACTACAACTAGCTGATACACAACACAATGACTACAACTAACTCATACACAATAACTACAACTAACTCATACACAATAACTACAACTAACTCATACACAATAACTACAACTAACTGATACGCAACACAATAACTACAACTAGCTGATACACAATAACTACAACTAGCTGATACACAATAACTACAACTAACTGATACACAATAACTACAACTAGCTGATACACAATAACTACACATAACTGATACACAACAACTACAACTAGCTGATACACAATAACTACAACTAACTGATACACAATAACTACAACTAACTGATACACAATAACTACAACTAGCTGATACACAATAACTACAACTAGCTGATACACAACACAATAACTACAACTAACTGATACACAATAACTACAACTAGCTGATACACAATAACAACAACTAACTGATACACAATAACTACAACTAACTGATACACAATAACTACAACTAACTGATACACAATAACTTCAACTAACTGATGCACAATAACTTCAACTAACTGATACACAATAACTACAACTAACTGATACACAGTAACTACAACTAGCTGATACACAACACAATAACTACAACTAACTGATACACAATAACTACAACTAACTGATACACACTAACTACAACTAGCTGATACACAATAACTACAACTAACTGATACACAATAACTACAACTAGCTGATACACAATAACTACAACTAGCTGATACACAACAACTACAACTAACTGATACACAATAACTACAACTAGCTGATACACAACAACTACAACTAACTGATACACAACAACTACAACTAGCTGATACACAATAACTACAACTAGCTGATACACAACAACTACAACTAACTGATACAAAATAACTACAACTAACTAATACACAATAACTACAACTAACTGATACACAATAACTACAACTAACTGATACACAATAACTACAACTAGCTGATACACAATAACTACAACTAACTGATACACAATAACTACAACTAACTGATACACAATAACTACAACTAGCTGATACACAATAACTACAACTAGCTGATACACAACACAATAACTACAACTAGCTGATACACAATAACTTCAACTAACTGATACACAACACAATAACTACAACTAACTGATCCACAATAACTACAACTAACTGATACACAATAACTACAACTAACTGATACACAATAAGTACAACTAGCTGATACACAATAACTACAACTAGCTGATACACAACACAATAACTACAACTAGCTGATACACAATAACTTCAACTAACTGATACACAACACAATAACTACAACTAACTGATCCACAATAACTACAACTAACTGATACACAATAACTACAACTAACTGATACACAATAACTACAACTAGCTGATACACAACACAATAACTACAACTAACTGATACACAATAACTACAACTAACTGATACACAATAACTACAACCAGCTGATACACAATAACTACAACTAACTGATACACAATAACTACAACTAGCTGATACACAATAACTACAACTAGCTGATACACAATAACTACAACTAGCTGATACACAACAACTACAACTAGCTGATACACAACACAATAACTACAACTAACTGATACACAATAACTACAACTAGCTGATACACAATAACTACAACTAGCTGATACACAACACAATAACTACAACTAACTGATACACAACACAATAACTACAACTAACTGATACACAATAACTACAACTAGCTGATACACAATAACTACAACTAGCTGATACACAATAACTACAACTAGCTGATACACAATAACTACAACTAACTGATACACACTAACTACAACTAGCTGATACACAATAACTACAACTAACTGATACACAATAACTACAACTAGCTGATACACAATAACTACAACTAGCTGATACACAACAACTACAACTAACTGATACACAATAACTACAACTAGCTGATACACAACAACTACAACTAACTGATACACAACAACTACAACTAGCTGATACACAATAACTACAACTAGCTGATACACAACAACTACAACTAACTGATACAAAATAACTACAACTAACTGATACACAATAACTACAACTAACTGATACACAATAACTACAACTAACTGATACACAATAACTACAACTAGCTGATACACAATAACTACAACTAACTGATACGCAACACAATAACTACAACTAACTGATACACAATAACTACAACTAACTGATACACAATAACTACAACTAGCTGATACACAATAACTACAACTAGCTGATACACAACACAATAACTACAACTAGCTGATACACAATAACTTCAACTAACTGATACACAACACAATAACTATAACTAACTGATCCACAATAACTACAACTAACTGATACACAATAACTACAACTAACTGATACACAATAAGTACAACTAGCTGATACACAATAACTACAACTAGCTGATACACAACACAATAACTACAACTAGCTGATACACAATAACTTCAACTAACTGATACACAACACAATAACTACAACTAACTGATCCACAATAACTACAACTAACTGATACACAATAACTACAACTAACTCATACACAATAACTACAACTAGCTGATACACAATAACTACAACTAGCTGCGCAAAACGGTGTACTCGTGTAGCAAAAATAAGCAAACGTGTGCAGCCCCACAATTTGTAACTCTGTGCACGTATTTGGCATCTCCATTTTGTGTAGCTAACTGTGGTCTTGTGGGGCCTACGTACCTAGTGTATGAATTAGATCTGACTCTAAGCCAGGCCCACTCTATTTATTTGTAGGTAAAATGTGAGAGTATAGAGTCCAACATTAACACTGAATTCAGACATCAAGTTGCGCCTCATTTGTACATAAATAAAATCCCTGTCTTTGTGCCTTTTGTGGAAATAAGTATTTTTACATTTTGAAAAATATATATATTTAGATATTTTACTTTTAGAGAGTTATAACAATGTCAATATGCTGTATATCAAGTGATATTAAATAGGCTTAATGTAACCATACTAGAGAGGCGTTGCTGAATAATTACGAATCAAGCTGTATGTCGAGCACTTTATTTATTTGTTTCTGTTCAACTTAGCACAGCGTTCATTATTTTGGTATTGGTGATTTTTGTCAACACAGTTTTGTCAAGCATGTGGCCCTGATATATTTAACCCACACTAGCACTGTCCAAAACTGGTTTGGTTGCAGACCAGAAGTTATTTGTGGACATTTTTTAAATTGAAAATGTTAGTGAAAAAATGTAAATGGCTTTTTACTGAGAGGTTGAAAGAATCTCGTTTTTTAAAACACTTTGTTGATAATACAGTAACTCGGTTGACAATAAGGTCTCCTGTTTTTCCGTCTTGAAAATGTGTTTTTGTCACTTGATCGTATACATATTTTTACCAAATAAATATTCACAGCATAATTCAAATTTTGTGAAATGTGTGGTGTCGATAATAAGAGTTGTGATTGGTTTGCTTATGTTTCAAGCGTTTTCAATAAGTTCATTGTAAAGATAATTGTTGAATTGTGTTATTATTGGGGATATGAAACAACGGCCACAGGTTAGTGTAGTGAAACTGAACGTGTACCATTCTTAATGTACATTTGAATTTTCAATAAATATTTCCTTAGAAAACCCTAACTTATCCTGACTGATTTCTGTATAGATGTTTCTAATGTTATACAGTAAACATGTTTTTGTGTGTAGATTGAGTTTCAGGACACATCATGTTATGGTCAGTATTGGCTACTTTAGTAATATTTAGTGTATCAGCACATTACAATAGACTAGTTGATCATCCTACAGGGAACATGCTGGAGCTTTATATGTATTTTACCTTTATTTAACTAGGCAAGTCAGATTAGAACAAATTCTTATTTACAATGACAGCCTACCCCGGCCAAACCCGAATGACGCTGGGCCAATTGTGCGCCGCCCTACGGGACTCCCAATCACGGCCCGAATGTGATGCAGCCTGGATTCAAACCAGGGACTGCAGTGATACCTCTTGCACTGAGATGCAGTGCCTTAGACCGCTGTGCCACCCGGGAGCCCAAGGTTTATAGCAGACACAGTGCCTACAACTGATGTGTTTCAAAGCAGAGTCCCTCCACCAACCACCTGTCCGTCTGAAACAACACACTGCTCCTTCTACTGTCTCTCTTAGAGTTACACTGCATGGAGCAGCGTTAACCTTGTGGTTTAACCCCAACCCTCACAGATGACACACACACACACACACACACACACACACACACACACACACACACACACACACACACACACACACACACACACACACACACACACACACACACACACACACACACACACCTGATTGAATAAGGGCATTGCATTAATTTCCCCATGAGTCTAGTCTAGGCCTAGATTCAATCAGATCCAGCGTTAACCGATAGCTGACCCCTGAATACCAATCAGATCCAGTGTTAACCGATAGCTGACCCCTGCATACCAATCAGATCCTGTGTTAACTGATAGCTGACCGCTGAATACCAATCAGATCCAGTGTTAACTGATAGCTGACCCCTGAATACCAATCAGATCCAGTGTTAACTGATAGCTGACCCCTGCATATCAATCAGATCCAGTGTTAACTGATAGCTGACCCCTGCATATCAATCAGATCCAGTGTTAAAACCTCTTGACGTTACCCTATGATAGGGGGCGCCACAGCGCATTTTGGAAAAAAATCGTGCCCATTTTCAACGGCCTACTAATCAGACTCAGAAGCTAGGATATGCATATAATTAATACCTGTGGATAGAAAACACCATAAAGTTTCTAAAACCGTTTGAATGGTGTCTGTGAGTATAACAGAACTCATATGGCAGTCAAAACCCCGAGACCGATTGAACCAGGAAGTGGAATTCTGAATTGTGGACTCAACTTCACGTCGTCGCCTATTATTCACACCGTGAGATATCGTTTATTGAGCACTTCCTATTGCTTCCACAAGATGTCGCCAGTCTTTACAAAGTGTTTTGAGCCTTCTACTGTCGAAACTCAGTGAATGAGACGCGTTGGAAATTGGTCACAGCGGGAGGGCCATCACCATTATGACGCCGGCGGCCCTGTCTACCCCCACCTTTGGAAACGTTTTGAAACACATTGAAATCGTCCCCCTCGAATCTTATTGGCTCTCTTGTTGAAACAGGCCCTGAAGATTTATGTTATACAACGTTTGACATGTTTGAACGAACCTAAATGGGAAAAAAATGTTTTTTTCCTACACGGCTGTCCCGCGGCCGGCAGAGCTTTTGGATACTGCCTTCAGACGCGCTAACAACAGCAAGCTAATGGAACATAAAGGATGGACTTTTTCGACCGAAAATACATCTGTTGTGGACCTGGGATTCCTGGAAGTGCTTTCTGATGAAGACAACTAAAGGTAAGGGATTATTGACAATATTATACAACATTAGATGTGATATGCGATTGTTCCAAGATGGCGCCGAGCTGTATTTACTAGCTCATTTTCTGAGTATCGCATCCCCTTTTATCGCTAAGTGTGATTACCCAGTAAAGTTATTTTTAAATCTGGTATGACAGGTGCTTTCAAGAGATATTCATCTAATAATCTTAGAATGACAATATTACATTTTAAACATGTTTTCGAATAGTAATTCAGTAAATTGTAGCACTGTTTCATCGGATGCTTTTGACGGGAAAATAGTTAGTCAACGTCAGACGCCGATGTAAAATGCTGTTTTCATATATAAATATGAACTTTATTGAACAAAAGAATGCATGCATTGTGTAACATGATGTCCTAGGTGTGTCATCTGATGAAGTTTGTAAAAGGTTAGTGCTGCATTTAGCTGTTTTTTGGTTATTTGTGATGCATGTGGTTGGTCGGAAAATGGCTATGTTGCTGCTTTTTACGATGGACTCCTCTAACATAATCTAATGATTTGCTTTTCCTGTAAAACCTTTTTGAAATCGGACAACGTGGGTCGATTCAGGAGAGGTGTATCTATAAAACGAAAAACATTTTTTCCCCATTTTTTTTTCTTCAAATTATTAAATTTTGTTATGCTAATGGCGATATGATTTTTCGCTGGATTTTGATCCCGCTGACGGGATGAGACGCTGAAGAGGTTTTAACCGATAGCTGACCCCTGCATACCAATCAGATCCAGTGTTAACCGATAGCTGACACCTGAATACCAATCAGATCCAGTGTTAACCGATAGCTAACACCTGCATACCAATCAGATCCAGTGTTAACCGATAGCTGACACCTACATACCAATCAGATCCAGTGTTAACTGATAGCTGACACCTACATACCAATCAGATCCAGCGTTAACCGATAGCTGACACCTGCATACCAATCAGATCCAGTGTTAACTGATAGCTGACACCTACATACCAATCAGATCCAGCGTTAACCGATAGCTGACACCTGCATACCAATCAGATCCAGTGTTAACTGATAGCTGACACCTACATACCAATCAGATCCAGCGTTAACCGATAGCTGACACCTACATACCAATCAGATCCAGTGTTAACTGATAGCTGACACCTACATACCAATCAGATCCAGCGTTAACCGATAGCTGACACCTGCATACCAATCAGATCCAGTGTTAACTGATAGCTGACACCTACATACCAATCAGATCCAGCGTTAACCGATAGCTGACACCTGCATACCAATCAGATCCAGTGTTAACCGATAGCTGACACCTACATACCAATCAGATCCACTGTTAACTGATAGCTGACACCTACATACCAATCAGATCCAGCGTTAACCGATAGCTGACACCTGCATACCAATCAGATGCCGGTGTTAACCAATAGCTGACACCTGCATACCAATCAGATCCAGCGTTAACCGATAGCTGACACCTGCATACCAATCAGATCCAGTGTTAACCGATAGCTGACACCTGCATACCAATCAGATGCCGGTGTCAGAGGTGGAACTGCGTTGGAGCTGCTAACTCGGTGAGCAGCTGCTCTTGGTCATTGTCACGAAGCCACACCAGCGTTAGAAGTTCAAAATTAGAAATTCTAGGCTATATACACTGCTCAAAAAAATAAAGGGAACACTTAAACAACACAATGTAACTCCAAGTCAATCACACTTCTGTGAAATCAAACTGTCCACTTAAGAAGCAACACTGATTGACAATAAATTTCACATGCTGTTGTGCAAATGGAATAGACAACAGGTGGAAATTATAGGCAATTAGCAAGACACCCCCAATAAAGGAGTGGTTCTGCAGTTGGTGACCACAGACCACTTCTCAGTTCCTATGCTTCCTGGCTGATGTTTTGGTCACTTTTGAATGCTGGCGGTGCTTTCACTCTAGTGGTAGCATGAGATGGAGTCTACAACCCACACAAGTGGCTCAGGTAGTGCAGCTCATCCAGGATGGCACATCAATGCGAGCTGTGGCAAGAAGGTTTGCTGTGTCTGTCAGCGTAGTGTCCAGAGCATGGAGGCGCTACCAGGAGACAGGCCAGTACATCAGGAGACGTGGAGGAGGCCGTAGGAGGGCAACAACCCAGCAGCAGGACCGCTACCTCCGCCTTTGTGCAAGGAGGAGCAGGAGGAGCACTGCAAAATGACCTCCAGCAGGCCACAAATGTGCATGTGTCTGCTCAAACGGTCAGAAACAGACTCCATGAGGGTGGTATGAGGGCCCGACGTCCACAGGTGGGGGTTGTGCTTACAGCCCAACACCGTGCAAGATGTTTGGCATTTGCCAGAGAACACCAAGATTGGCAAATTCGCCACTGGCGCCCTGTGCTCTTCACAGATGAAAGCAGGTTCACACTGAGCACATGTGACAGATGTGACAGAGTCTGGAGACGCCGTGGAGAACGTTCTGCTGCCTGCAACATCCTCCAGCATGACCGGTTTGGCGGTGGGTCAGTCATGGTGTGGGGTGGCATTTCTTTGGGGGGGCGGCACAGCCCTCCATGTGCTCGCCATAGGTAGCCTGACTGCCATTAGGTTCCCAGATGAGATCCTCAGACCCCTTGTGAGAACATATGCTGGTGCGGTTGGCCCTGGGTTCCTCCTAATGCAAGACACTCCAGACCTCATGTGGCTGGAGTGTGTCAGCAGTTCCTGCAAGAGGAAGGCATTGATGCTATGGACTGGCCCGCCCGTTCCCCAGACCTGAATCCAATTGAGCACATCTGGGACATCATGTCGCGCTCCATCCACCAACGCCACGTTGCACCACAGACTGTCCAGGAGTTGGCGGATGCTTTAGTCCAGTTCTGGGAGGAGATCCCTCAGGAGACCATCCGCCACCTCATCAGGAGCATGTCCAGGCGTTGTAGGGAGGTCATACAGGCACGTGGAGGCCACACACACTACTGAGCCTCATTTTGACTTGTTTTAAGGACATTACATCAAAGTTGTATCAGCCTGTAGTGTGGTTTTCCACTTTAATTTTGAGTGTGACACCAAATCCAGACCTCCATGGGTTGATAAATTGGATTTCCATTGATTATTTTTGTGGGATTTTGTTGTCAGCACATTCAACTATGTAAAGAAAAAAGTATTTAATAAGATTATTTCATTCATTCAGATCTAGAATGTGTTATTTTAGTGTTCCCTTTATTTTTTTGAGCAGTGTATATATAAATAATTTTGTTCAAATTGAAAGTCATTAAATTAAATAATGAGGATTTCGAATTTGAGGTGTAGATTACATCTCACATTCCAGTGTTGGAGTGTGGATGGGATTGTTATGGGTAATATTTACCCCTCTGCATCTCCAGATGAATAAACTAAATGACCTAAGCAGACACTGGACTCATATTCCAGTTGATTCTATTCCAAGGAGTATCTAAAAGCATGTGAGCTGTGATATTATAGACAAACCTAACGGACTGATCTCTGTAGATGTCATTAGGTTCCCATTCTATTTTGATTTTAAATACTATTCATAGGATTCTAAAAACAATGCCTGGTTGTGGTATTGGCTGTGTTTCAGCGGTACAGTTTAGTCACAGCGGAGGACCCTCTGCTGGTCACGGTTAGAGCGCGTCTATAGCCCTTCACGCTACAGGACAGGGGTGCGTAGTCTTCGCTGGTGTAGTAGGGCTAGTCTGACAGTAGTGAGTGCAGGCTTTTGCTCCAGCCAAAGCAGTAACACACCTGATTCAACTAATTAAGAATTGATTAAAGACCATAATTAGTTGATTAGGTTTGTGGCTACTAAAGCCTACACTCATCACAAGCAAAGCCCTTTCATCATTAAATTGGATACCGCTGCTGTAGTGCCAATTTCTGCAGTGGGACATCTTTCTAAAACTAGGTCTTTCTGTGGTTGTGGTAGTGACAATTTGATTGGGTGACCTCTTATAACAACTGATTTTATTTGGCCCCCCAATTTAAAAAAAAATCATAATTTTTACACATAAAATATTGGAAACACAGCAGAAGTATTGCCTCACATAATGCAGAAATATACATGATCATATACAGTAAGCAAGGTTTGAAATTATAGTTTAAGTCAAATATTATATCTGTTTGGGCTTCCTGTGGTCAATATGCAGTCTACCATGATCAACATGTTCACCAGACAGATACATGTTATCTGACACCTGGTCAGTTCATTAGACAGATACATGTTATCTGACACCTGGTCAGTTCATTAGACAGATACATGTTATCTGACACCTGGTCAGTTCACCAGACAGATACATGTTATCTGACACCTGGTCAGTTCATTAGACAGATATATGTTATCTGACACCTGGTCAGTTCACCAGGAAGATACATGTTATCTGACACCTGGTCAGTTCACCAGACAGATACGTATTATCTGACACCTGGTCAGTTCATTAGACCGATACATGTTATCTGACACCTAGTCAGTTCATTAGACAGATACGTGTTATCTGACACCTGGTCAGTTCACCAGACAGATACATGTTATCTGACACCTGGTCAGTTCATTAGACAGATACAGGTTATCTGACACCTGGTCAGTTCATTAGACAGATACGTGTTATCTGACACCTGGTCAGTTCACCAGACAGATACATGTTATCTGACACCTGGTCAGTTCATTAGACAGATACGTGTTATCTGACACCTGGTCAGTTCATTAGACAGATACGTGTTATCTGACACCTGGTCAGTTCATTAGACAGATACGTGTTATCTGACACCTGGTCAGTTCATTAGACAGATACGTGTTATCTGACACCTGGTCAGTTCATTAGACAGATACGTGTTATCTGACACCTGGTCAGTTCATTAGACAGATACATGTTATCTGACACCTGGTCAGTTCATTAGACAGATACGTGTTATCTGACACCTGGTCAGTTCATTAGACAGATACGTGTTATCTGACACCTGGTCAGTTCACCAGACAGATACATGTTATCTGACACCTGGTCAGTTCATTAGACAGATACGTGTTATCTGACACCTGGTCAGTTCACCAGACAGATACATGTTATCTGACACCTGGTCAGTTCATTAGACAGATACGTGTTATCTGACACCTGGTCAGTTCATTAGACAGATACGTGTTATCTGACACCGGGTCAGTTCATTAGACAGATACGTGTTATCTGACACCTGGTCAGTTCATTAGACAGATACGTGTTATCTGACACCTGGTCAGTTCATTAGACAGATACAGGTTATCTGACACCTGGTCAGTTCATTAGACAGATACGTGTTATCTGACACCTGGTCAGTTCATTAGACAGATACGTGTTATCTGACACCTGGTCAGTTCATTAGACAGATACGTTATCTGACACCTGGTCAGTTCATTAGACAGATACGTTATCTGACAACTTGTATGCGTAAGACAATGAAGTAGAAAAAGAACAGAGAGAGAAAGAAAGAGAGTTGATCTGATTTGAATGTGGCAGGACACATGGTGACTCAGGGGGGAACAGGAATAGATCTGACCTGAATGTGGCAGGACACACAGTGACTCAGGGGGGAACAGGAATAGATCTGATCTGAATGTGGCAGGACACACAGTGACTCAGGGGGAACAGGAATAGATCTGATCTGAATGTGGCAGGACACACAGTGACTCAGGGGGAACAGGAATAGATCTGATCTGAATGTCGCAGGACACACAGTGACTCAGGGGGGAACAGGAATAGATCTGATCTGAATGTGGCAGGACACACAGTGACTCAGGGGGGAACAGGAATAGATCTGATCTGAATGTGGCAGGACACACGATGACTCATGTGGGGAACAGGAATAGATCTGATCTGAATGTGGCAGGACACACAGTGACTCTGGGGGGGGGAACAGGAATAGATCTGATCTGAATGTGGCAGGACACACGGTGACTCAGGGGGGAACAGGAATAGATCTGATCTGAATGTGGCAGGACACACGGTGACTCAGGGGCGAACAGGAATAGATCTGATCTGAATGTGGCAGGACACACGGTGACTCTGGGGGGGAACAGGAATAGATCTGATCTGAATGTGGCAGGACACACGGTGACTCAGGGGGGAACAGGAATAGATCTGATCTGAATGTGGCAGGACACACGGTGACTCATGTGGGGAACAGGAATAGATCTGATCTGAATGTGGCAGGACACACAGTGACTCTTGGGGGGGAACAGGAATAGATCTGATCTGAATGTGGCAGGACACACAGTGACTCAGGGGGGAACAGGAATAGATCTGATCTGAATGTGGCAGGACACACGGTGACTCTGGGGGGGGAACAGGAATAGATCTGATCTGAATGTGGCAGGACACACAGTGACTCTGGGGGGGGAACAGGAATAGATCTGATCTGAATGTTGCAGGACACACGGTGACTCAGGGGGGAACAGGAATAGATCTGATCTGAATGTCGCAGGACACACAGTGACTCAGGGGGGAACAGGAATAGATCTGATCTGAATGTGGCAGGACACACGATGACTCATGTGGGGAACAGGAATAGATCTGATCTGAATGTGGCAGGACACACAGTGACTCTGGGGGGGGAACAGGAATAGATCTGATCTGAATGTGGCAGGACACACAGTGACTCAGGGGGGAACAGGAATAGATCTGATCTGAATGTGGCAGGACACACGGTGACTCAGGGGGGAACAGGAATAGATCTGATCTGAATGTGGCAGGACACACGGTGACTCCGGGGGGGAACAGGAATAGATCTGATCTGAATGTGGCAGGACACACGGTGACTCAGGGGGGAACAGGAATAGATCTGATCTGAATGTGGCAGGACACACGGTGACTCATGTTGGGAACAGGAATAGATCTGATCTGAATGTGGCAGGACACACAGTGACTCTGGGGGGGGAACAGGAATAGATCTGATCTGAATGTGGCAGGACACACGGTGACTCAGGGGGGAACAGGAATAGATCTGATCTGAATGTGGCAGGACACACGGTGACTCTGGGGGGGAACAGGAATAGATCTGATCTGAATGTGGCAGGACACACGGTGACTCAGGGGGGAAGAGGAATAGATCTGATCTGAATGTGGCAGGACACACGGTGACTCATGTGGGGATCAGGAATAGATCTGATCTGAATGTGGCAGGACACACGGTGACTCTGGGGGGGGAACAGGAATAGATCTGATCTGAATGTGGCAGGACACACAGTGACTCTGGGGGGGGAACAGGAATAGATCTGATCTGAATGTGGCAGGACACACGGTGACTCTAGGGGGGGAACAGGAATAGATCTGATCTGAATGTGGCAGGACACACGGTGACTCATGGGTGGGGAACAGGAATAGATCTGATCTGAGTGTGGCAGGACACACAGTGACTCATGGGTGGGGAACAGGAATAGATCTGATCTGAATGTGGCAGGACACACGGTGACTCATGTGGGGAACAGGAATAGATCTGATCTGAATGTGGCAGGACACACGGTGACTCAGGGGGGGGAACAGGAATAGATCTGATCTGAATGTGGCAGGACACACAGTGACTCAGGGGGGAACAGGAATAGATCTGATCTGAATGTGGCAGGACACACGGTGACTCTGGGGGGGGAACAGGAATAGATCTGATCTGAGTGTGGCAGGACACACAGTGACTCATGTGGGGAACAGGAATAGTCATCAACTCATACATCAAGAGCAGAAGTGGGCCATAGGGTGGTGCCCAGTACCTGCTGATGTCATAAAAGAGAGACTGGAAACATTGTCGTGGCAACCTGGCACCCGGTCGGCATGGTAACATGACCCTCAGAGTACAGGCTCTTTGGTGATTAGTAAATACGCTGTTATGAGGTCACTGTCATGACGGCATGATGCTTGAGGTGACGTGCCATTAATGAACAGGTAGTGAGGATATGACATACTGAGCTGTCAAACAGAGGACCTACAGTAGACCTGTACTAGGAGCATACTGTAGATCATTTAAATGTCTTTTATGAACTTATGATAAGAAAGTTATTATTTTAATTTTTTGATACCTGTATCTGACAATGTTATGTTTAACATTTCCTGTCTTTTATTTCCTAGGAGATATAAATGAGATAACAGTCTCTCTTGTTGCCCCATACACCAAACCTTCAACCACTCTCCTTGTTCTGTAGTGTCCCAGTGTAGTACAGGACAAGGAGAGGGACACTACAGGACAGGACAAGGACACTGCAGGACAAGGACACTGCAGGACAGGGACACTGCAGGGCAGGACAGGCGAGAACCGAGTGGTTTTAGTCATTGAAAATATACCATTGCAGAACTAAATTATAACAGCAGTAAAGCTTTAAGTCTCTACAGGAGGGTTTCTTAATGACACCCCATCAGTCTCCTAAGCCTTCTGGATGCCAACAACTCTAACAACTCTGTAGGCAGGTCTTATATCAAAGACCGGCCCTCATGACCAGCTGTATCAAAGCACAGTTTGGACATCTCTGAAGGTCCCATGCTGCTGGAGAAGCTTTTGAAATGAAAGCTACATGAAAGCTCCACAGGCCTAAACAGTGTTGTCTTGAGGCAAGACAAAATAAGTTGGAAAAAAAACCTGCCTTGTCCAATTCCTCTATGAAATACAGCAGATGTTGGGGTAGCTGACACGTCCCGATGTGTGGCAGCTTGCAGGTCCCTTTTATGTGTGCTGCTGCCTGTGCACTTGACTGTGTTGTGTTGTTGTGTTGTGGTGTGTTGTGTTGTTGTGTGTTGCACTGCCTGTGCAGACTGCACTGTGGTTCACACTGTAAATGTGTGTAGAGGAATCTAATTATGGTAAATATAAATCAATTAATTGCTATTTTCTTGTCATCAAGATGCAACTTGGCATGTCTATGGTAACTTTCTGCTAGTGGAGAACTATAAGTCATAGCAACATCACATCACCTATAAGTCATTCACTAGGACGCTAGCAACATCACTACGGACCGATAAGTCATTCACTAGGACGCTAGCAACATCCCTACAGACCTATAAGTCATTCACTAGGACGCTAGCAACATCACTACAGACCTATAAGTCATTCACTAGGACGCTAGCAACATCACTACAGACCTATAAGTCATTCACTAGGACGCTAGCAACATCACTACGGACCTATAAGTCATTCACTAGGACGCTAGCAACATCACTACGGACCTATAAGTCATTCACTAGGACGCTAGCAACATCACTACAGACCTATAAGTCATTCACTAGGACGCTAGCAACATCACTACGGACCTATAAGTCATTCACTAGGACGCTAGCAACATCACCACGGACCTATAAGTCATTCACCAGGAAGCTAGCAACATCACTACGGACCTATAAGTCATTCACTAGGACGCTAGCAACATCACTACGGACCTATAAGTCATTCACTAGGACGCTAGCAACATCACTACGGACCTATAAGTCATTCACTAGGACGCTAGCAACATCACTACGGACCTATAAGTCATTCACCAGGACGCTAGCAACATCCCTACTCACTAAAATCCAACTATAACAAGGTGTTGACTATGACAGGCTTTACACACTGACTGGCTGACTGACTGGCTGACTGACTAGCTGGCTGACTAGCTGACTGGCTGAATGACTGGCTGACTGACTGGCTGAATGAGTGACACTGACTGGCTGACTGACTGGCTGAATCACTGAATGACTGTCTGACTGGCTGTCTGACTGACTGGCTGACTGGCTGAATGACTAGTTGATTGGCTGAATGACTAGCTAACTGGCTGACTGACTGGCTGACTGACTGGCTGACTAGCTGACTGACTGACTGGCTGAATGACTAGTTGACTGGCTGAATGACTAGCTAACTGGCTGAATGACTGACTGACTAGCTGACTGACTGGCTGACTAGCTGACTGGCTGAATGACTGACTGACTGACTGGCTGACTGACTGTAGAGAACATGAAACACAGATGTAAATGGAGGTAAGAGGCAGAGGAATTGATGTCCTTTTCCAGGACGACTATTGTATTAGAGGCAGAGGGATTGACGTCCTTTTCCAGGACGACTATTGTATTAGAGGCAGAGGAATTGATGTCCTTTTCCAGGATGACTATTGTATTAGAGGCAGAGGGATTGACGTCCTTTTCCAGGACGACTATTGTATTAGAGGCAGAGGGATTGACGTCCTTTTCCAGGACGACTATTGTATTTGAGGCAGAGGAATTTACGTCCTTTTCCAGGACAGCTATTGTATTTGAGGCAGAGGGATTGACGTCCTTTTCCAGGACAACTATTGTATTCTCTCCCCTGTGTGTGGCTCAGTTGGTAGAGCATGGTGTTTGCAATGGTGTTTGCACTGCCAGGGTTGTGGGTTTGATTCCCACGGGGGGCCAGTACGAAGAAAAAAAAAAATGAAATGAATTGAAATGTATGCATTCACTACTGTAAGTTGCTCTGGATAAGAGCGTCTACTAAAATGTAAAACAAATTGTACTAGAGGCAGAGGGATTGACGTCCTTTTCCAGGACAACTATTGTACTAGAGGCAGCTTGTGCCTGTACTATATACACCATGGTGGAATGTCCATGGTGAGCGTGCAAGGTATGGCAGTGAGTGACTGGGTGTTGCAATGTGGAACGTTTCCAGCTTGCCAGTGACCCCAGATTCCTTGTCGAGGATCACATTGCTAGCAGATTATCCAGCTGCATGCAGAAAGACACTGCTGAAATGACAGATTCAGTCTTCTTGTACCGTGTTATATGACACCAAGGCTTTTTGGAAGAGTGACTGGCTGGGTTAAGACCCATCACAAGTCTTCAGGTCTCAGGCAAGGTTAGTCATGTGTGAGGACATCTCTTACTTTCAGTTGTTAGTCATCATGATGTCTTTCCATTCTTCTGTGGTAACGCAGTAGCTTGTTGACGTCAGGATTAGTTCCAAACATTGGTCACAGTCATCAAAATGGCTTCCCGAATAGTAATGTACCCAATGTTGATAATTACCCAAAGCTAAGGACCAACAGGTCTAAACATGGTTTTTACACTTACCTCTCTTCCTCTCTCTCTCCCTCTCTCTCTCTCGCTCTCTCTCCTCCCTCTCTACCTCTCTCTCTCTCCCTCCCTCTCTCTCTCTCTCCCTCCCTCTCTACCTCACTCGCCCTCTCTCTCTCTCTCTCTCCCTCCCTCTCTACCTCTCTCGCCCTCTCTCTCTCTCCCTCCCTCTCTACCTCTCTCTCTCTCCCTCTCGCTCTCTCTCTCCCTCCCTCTCTCCCTCTCTCTCTCCCTCCCCTCTCTCTCTCCCTCCCTCTCTCTCTCTCTCCCTCCCTCTCTACCTCTCTCTCTCCCTCTCTCTCTCTCTCTCTCCCTCTCTCCCTCTGGCAAGGGCTCTGTAAGCAGAGAGGAGTGAATCTCAACACAGATACAGTTTTGCAGGGTAAATAAAATACTGAGTACCAGCCAAGAGGTTGGACAGACACCAAGAGCTCACTGTGACACAAGCAGTCATCATTTAACATTTTCCACTGAGGTAGTTGAACTAAGGGAGCTATAATAATTCAGGTTGTAGATTCTACAATTCCAAGCAGGAACTTTCTCAGTTAAGTACGTGCAACATGTTAATACATTCTCAGTAATGTACGTGCTACAATTCAGTTGAATGTAATTTGTACCATGAGCATTTTGTCTACATGTCACCAATGACTTATCTCAAACACTAAAACCAAAATGAGTCATCTATAGATTTAGATATGTTCTATCTATGAGTCATCTATAGATATGTTCTATCTATGAGTCATCTATAGATATGTTCTATCTATGAGTCATCTATAGATATGTTCTATCTATGAGTCATCTATAGATATGTTCTATCTATGAGTCATCTATAGATATGTTCTATCTATGAGTCATCTATAGATCTGTTCTATCTATGAGTCATCTATAGATATGTTCTATCTATGAGTCATCTATAGATATGTTCTATCTATGAGTCATCTATAGATCTGTTCTATCTATGAGTTATCTATAGATATGTTCTATCTATGAGTTATCTATAGATATGTTCTATCTATGAGTCATCTATAGATATGTTCTATCTATGAGTTATCTATAGATATGTTATATCTATGAGTTATCTATAGATATGTTATATCTATGCGTTATCTATAGATATTGTAAGAGGTGCGTGGCTGGCTGCAGGGAAGTCAGGCGCAGGAGAGCAGAACTGGGTAATAACCGGAGCAGTGTAATATGCAAAAAAACAACGGTACCCAGAACAACAAAATATGGGTACAAAATACCCGTCGCGAACCAGTCAGAAGTGCACATACACTTTACAACAAACAATTCCACACGCAGACATGGGGGGAACAGAGGGTTATATACACGACAAGTAATGAGGGAATGTAAACCAGGTGTGTGGGAAAACAAGACAAAACAAATGGAAAATGAAAGGTGGATCGGCGATGGCTAGAAGACAGGTGACGTCGACCGCCGAACGCCACCCGAACAAGGAGAGGAACCGACTTCGGTGGAAGTCGTGACAGATATGTTCTATCTATGAGTCATCTATAGATATGTTCTATCTATGAGTCATCTATAGATATGTTCTATCTATGAGTCATCTATAGATATGTTCTATCTATGAGTCATCTATAGATATGTTCTATCTATGAGTCATCTATAGATCTGTTCTATCTATGAGTCATCTATAGATCTGTTCTATCTATGAGTCATCTATAGATATGTTCTATCTATGAGTCATCTATAGATATGTTCTATCTATGAGTCATCTATAGATATGTTCTATCTATGAGTCATCTATAGATATGTTCTATCTATGAGTCATCTATAGATATGTTCTATCTATGAGTCATCTATAGATATGTTCTATCTATGAGTCATCTATAGATATGTTCTATCTATGAGTCATCTATAGATCTGTTCTATCTATGAGTCATCTATAGATCTGTTCTATCTATGAGTCATCTATAGATATGTTCTATCTATGAGTCATCTATAGATATGTTCTATCTATGAGTCATCTATAGATTTAGAACTATTGATAATCCTCTTGTGTTCCAGAGAGCGGTGAGGAGCATGTGTGTGTGTGTGTGTGTGTGTGTGTGTGTGAGTGTTAGTGAGTGAGTGAGTAAAAGGTTACCTACAATCATCTCTGAAACTTAACCTCAGGCTGGAGGGGTAATGAGTAGAGGGAGTATGGAGGTGGGGACGTGGGTGGATTGTGATTCGCTAAGGACTGATATTATGGCAAAGCTCATGACCAGTCATTTTACAGGACACCTGTTGCCAGGGGTGGAGTGGGGAAGCATTACAGCATTACACCTTCTGCTCTCCGGGGCAGGAAGTTGGTCAACAGGTCAAAGGTCATGGGATTGATCCTCCAACAGGTGAGGCAGAGTAAGGGCTACTTGGAGAGCACACACACACACAAAAAAAACACACACACACACACACACACACACACACCTGCCCCTTGTGTCAATCAACGACTCCTCTAGAACTCGGTGGGGACTAAAGGGATACAAACCTTCCTCACCATTCACAGTTTATGATAGGTACCATTTAACCTGGAACCATCCAGTTCACAATAGGTACCCTTTAACCTGGAACCATCCAGTTTACGATAGGTACCCTTTAACCTGGAACCATCCAGTTTATGATAGGCACCATTTATCCTGGAACCATCCAGTTTATGATAGGCACCATTTAACCTGGAACCATCCAGTTTATGATAGGTACCCTTCAACCTGGAACCATCCAGTTCAAGATAGGCACCATTTAACCTGGAACCATCCAGTTTACGATAGGCACCCTCTAACCTGGAACCATCCAGTTTACAATCGGTACCCTCTAACGTGGAACCATCCAGTTTACAATCGGTACCCTCTAACCTGGAACCATCCAGTTTACAATCCGTACCCTCTATCCTGGAACCATCCAGTTCACGATAGGTTCCTCTAACCTGGAACCATCCAGTTTACAATCGGTACCCTCTAACCTGGAACCATCCGGTTTACGATAGGCACCCTCTAACCTGGAACCATCCAGTTTATGATACGTACCCCTTAACCTGGAACCATCCAGTTTACAATAGGCACCCTCTAACCTGGAACCATCCAGTTTACGATAGGTACCCTTCAACCTGGAACCATCCAGTTTACGATAGGCACCCTTTAACCTGGAACCATCCAGTTTACGATAGGTACCATTTAACCTGGAACCATCCAGTTTACGATAGGTACCATTTAACCTGGAACCATCCAGTTTACGATAGGTACCATTTAACCTGGAACCATCCAGTTTACGATAGGCACCCTTTAACCTGGAACCATCCAGTTTACGATAGGCACCCTTTAACCTGGAACCATCCAGTTTACGATAGGTACCCTTTAACCTAGAACCATCCAGTTTACGATAGGTACCATTTAACCTGGAACCATCCAGTTTACGATAGGTACCATTTAACCTGGAACCATCCAGTTTACGATAGGTACCCTTTAACCTAGAACCATCCAGTTTACGATAGGTACCATTTAACCTGGAACCATCCAGTTTACGATAGGTACCCTTTAACCTGGAACCATCCAGTTTACGATAGGTACCCTTTAACCTGGAACCATCCAGTTTACGATACGTACCCTCTATCCTGGAATGTAGAGATATAACAGTGATTCAGCCAGTGAACTTCCACCAGGGCTGGAAGGAGACAGGTCAGAGTGTTTTCTGTCTGTTTTCTATGTTCTTTCTCCTCAGACTGTAGTATGTGTCCTGTCTCAACCTTAAAGCCCTCTAGTGAAATCTGATCCTGTTTCTATTTTTAACACCCTGGCACAGGGTTCACAAAGCTATGGGTGGGTGTTCAGGGCTGGGTCATAAACAGCGTGTACCCAGAATTCTATGGGTGCTGCTGGGTTGTAAACCACAGTTTGCCGTGTACCAATGGGGCTTTGGGTGTTATACAGGGTAGGATATTTTACTACAGCGTGTACCCAGACCACTATAGGTGTTACACAGGGTTGGATATTTGACTACAGTGTGTACCCAGACCACTATAGTATGATAGGATAGGGTGATCTACAGTATGATGGGATAGGGTAGCCTGCAGTAAGATGGTGGTCTACAGTATGATAGGATAGGGTGGTCTACAGTATGATGGGATAGGGTGGTCTACAGTATGATGGTGGTCTACAGTATGATAGGATAGGGTGGTCTACAGTATGATGGTGGTCTACAGTATGATAGGATAGGGTGGTCTACAGTATGACGGTGGTCTACAGTATGATAGGATAGGGTGGTCTACAGTATGATAGGATAGGGTATTCTGCAGTATGATGGTAGTCTACAGTATGATAGGATAGGGTAGTCTACAGTATGATGGTGGTCTACAGTATGATAGGATAGGGTGGTCTACAGTATGATAGGATAGGGTGGTCTACAGTATGATGGTGGTCTACAGTATGACGGTGGTCTACAGTATGATAGTATAGGGTGGTCTACAGTATGATAGGATAGGGTAGTCTGCATTATGATGGTAGTCTACAGTATGATAGGATAGGGTGGTCTACAGTATGATAGGATAGGGTTGTCTACAGTATGATGGGATAGGGTGGTCTACAGTATGATGGTGGTCTACAGTATGATGGTGGTCTACAGTATGATGGGATAGGTTGGTCTACAGTATTATAGGATAGGGTGGTCTACAGTATGATGGGAGAGGGTGGTCTACAGTATGACGGTGGTCTACAGTATGATGGGATAGGGTGGTCTATAGTATGATAGGATAGAGTGGTCTACAGTATGATGGAATAGGTTGGTCTACAGTATTATAGGATAGGGTGGTCTACAGTATGGTGATGGTCTACAGTATGATAGGATAGGGTGGTCTACAGTTTGATAGGATAGGGTAGTCTTCAGTATGATAGGATAGGGTAGTCTTCAGTATGATGGTGGTCTACAGTATGATAGGATAGGGTCGTCTACAGTATGATGGGAGAGGGTTGTCTACAGTATGATGGGATAGGGTGGTCTACAATAGAATGGGATAGGGTGGTCTACAGTATGATGGTGGTCTACAGTTTGATGGGATAGGGTGGTCTACAGTATGATGGGATAGGGTGGTCTACAGTATGATGGGATGGGGTGGTCTACAGTATGATGGGATACAGTATGGTGGTCCACAGTTTGATGGGATATTGTGGTCTACAGTATGGTAGGATAGGGTGATCTACAGTTTGATGGGATAAGGTGGTCTACGGTTTGATGGGATAGGGTGGTCTACAGTATGATGTGATAGGGTGGTCTACAGTATGATGGGATAGGGTGGTCTACAGTATGATGATGGTCTACAGTATGATAGGATAGGGTGGTCTACAGTATGATAGGATAGGGTAGTCTTCAGTATGATGGTGGTCTACAGTATGATAGGATAGGGTGGTCTACAGTATGATGGGAGAGGGTGGTCTACAGTATGATGGTGGTCTACAGTATTATAGGATAGGGTGGTCTACAGTATGATGATGGTCTACAGTATGATAGGATAGGGTGGTCTACAGTATGATAGGATAGGGTAGTCTTCAGTATGATGGTGGTCTACAGTATGATAGGATAGGGTGGTCTACAGTATGATGGGAGAGGGTGGTCTACAGTATGATAGGATAGGGTGGTCTACAGTATGGTGATGGTGTACAGTATGATAGGATAGGGTGCTCTACAGTAAGATGGGAGAGGGTTGTCTACAGTATGATGGGATAGGGTGGTCTACAATAGAATGGGATAGGGTGGTCTACAGTATGATAGGATAGGGTAGTCTTCAGTATGATGGTGGTCTACAGTATGATAGGATAGGGTGGTCTACAGTATGATGGGAGAGGGTTGTCTACAGTATGATGGGATAGGGTGGTCTACAATAGAATGGGATAGGGTGGTCTACAGTATGATGGTGGTCTACAGTTTGATGGGATAGGGTGGTCTACACTATGATGGGATAGGGTGGTCTAGAGTATGATGGGATGGGGTGGTCTACAGTATGATGGGATACAGTATGGTGGTCTACAGTTTGATGGGATATTGTGGTCTACAGTATGATAGGATAGGGTAGTCTTCAGTATGATGGTGGTCTACAGTATGATAGGATAGGGTCGTCTACAGTATGATGGGAGAGGGTTGTCTACAGTATGATGGGATAGGGTGGTCTACAATAGAATGGGATAGGGTGGTCTACAGTATGATGGTGGTCTACAGTTTGATGGGATAGGGTGGTCTACAGTATGATGGGATAGGGTGGTCTACAGTATGATGGGATGGGGTGGTCTACAGTATGATGGGATACAGTATGGTGGTCCACAGTTTGATGGGATATTGTGGTCTACAGTATGATAGGATAGGGTGATCTACAGTTTGATGGGATAAGGTGGTCTACGGTTTGATGTGATAGGGTGGTCTACAGTTTGATGGGATAGGGTGGTCTACAGTATGATGGGATAGGGTGGTCTACAGTATGATAGGATAGGGTGGTCTACAGTATGATGGAATAAGTTCTTCTACAGTATGATGGGAAAGGGTGGTCTACAGTATGATGGGATAGGGTGGTCTACAGTATAAAGGATTGGGTGGTCTACAGTATGATGGGATAGGGTGGTCTACAGTATGAAGGATTGGGTGGTCTACAGTATGATGGGATAGGGTGGTCTACAGTATGATGGGAAAGGGTGGTCTACAGTATGATGGGAAAGGGTGGTCTACAGTATGATGGAATAGGGTGGTCTACAGTATAAAGGATTGGGTGGTCTACAGTATGATGGGATAGGGTGGTCTCCAGTATGTTAGGATAGGGTGGTCTACAGTATGATGGGATAGAGTGGTCTACAGTATGATGGGATAGGGTGGTCTACAGTATGAAGGATTGGGTGCTCTACAGTATGATGGGATAGGGTGGTCTACAGTATGATGGGAAATGGTGGTCTACAGTATGATGGAATAGGGTGGTCTACAGTATAAAGGATTGGGTGGTCTACAGTATGATGGGATAGGGTGGTCTACAGTATTATGGGATAGGGTGGTCTACAGTATGATGGGATAGGGTGGTCTACAGTATGAAGGATTGGGTGGTCTACAGTATGATGGGATAGGGTGGTCTACAGTATGATGGGAAAGGGTGGTCTACAGTATGATGGGATAGGGTGGTCTACAGTATGATGGGATAGGGTGGTATACAGTATAAAGGATTGGGTGGTCTACAGTATGATGGGATAGGGTGGTCTACAGTATGATAGGATAGGGTGGTCTTCAGTATGATGGGATAGTGTGGTCTACAGTATGATAGGATAGGGTAGTCTTCAGTATGATTGTGGTCTACAGTATGATAGGATAGGGTGGTCTACAGTATGATGGGAGAGGGTTGTCTACAGTATGATGGGATAGGGTGGTCTACAATAGAATGGGATAGGGTGGTCTACAGTATGATGGTGGTCTACAGTTTGATGGGATAGGGTGGTCTACAGTATAATGGGATAGAGTGGTCTACAGTATGATGGGATAGGGTGGTCTACAGTATGATGGGATACAGTATGGTGGTCTACAGTTTGATGGGATATTGTGGTCTACAGTATGATAGGATAGGGATGTCTACAGTTTGATGGGATAAGGTGGTCTACAGTTTGATGGGATAGGGTGGTCTACAGTATGATGGGATAGGTTGGTCTACAGTATTATAGGATAGGGTGGTCTACAGTATGATGATGGTCTACAGTATGATAGGATAGGGTGGTCTACAATATGATAGGATAGGGTAGTCTTCAGTATGATGGTGGTCTACAGTATGATAGGATAGGGTGGTCTACACTATGATGGGAGATAGTGGTCTGCAGTATGATGGGATAGGATGGTCTACAATAGAATGGGATAGGGTGGTCTACAGTATGATGGTGGTCTACAGTTTAATGGGATAGGGTGGTCTACAGTATGATGGGATATGGTGGTCTACAGTATGATGAGATGGGGTGGTCTACAGTATGATGGGATACAGTATGGTGGTCTACAGTATGATGGGATATTGTGGTCTACAGTATGATAGGATAGGGTGGTCTACAGTTTGATGGGATAAGGTGGTATACAGTTTGATGGGATAGGGTGGACTACAGTATGATGGGATAGGGTGGTCTACAGTATGATGGGATAGGGTGGTCTACAGTATGATAGGATAGGGTGGTCTACAGTATGATGGGATAAGGTCTTCTACAGTATGATGGGAAAGGGTGGTCTACAGTATGATGGGATAGGGTGGTCTACAGTATAAAGGATTGGGTGGTCTACAGTATGACGGGATAGGGTGGTCTACAGTATGATAGGTTAGGGTGGTCTACAGTATGATGGGATAAGGTAGTCTACAGTATGATGGGATAGGGTGGTCTACAGTATGAAGGATTGGGTGGTCTACAGTATGATGGGATAGGGTGGTCTACAGTATGATGGGATAGGGTGGTCTACAGTATGATGGGAAAGGGTGGTCTACAGTATGATGGGATAGGGTGGTCTACAGTATGATAGGATAGGGTGGTCTACAGTATGATGGGATAAGTTCTTCTACAGTATGATGGGAAAGGGTGGTCTACAGTATGATGAGATAGGGTGGTCTACAGTATAAAGGATTGGGTGGTCTACAGTATGATGGGATAGGGTGGTCTACAGTATGATGGGAAAGGGTGGTCTACAGTATGATGGGATAGGGTGGTCTACAGTATGATGGGAAAGGGTGGTCTACAGTATGATGGAATAGGGTGGTCTACAGTATAAAGGATTGGGTGGTCTACAGTATGATGGGATAGGGTGGTCTCCAGTATGATAGGATAGGGTGGTCTACAGTATGATGGGATAGAGTGGTCTACAGTATGATGGGATAGGGTGGTCTACAGTATGAAGGATTGGGTGGTCTACAGTATGATGGGATAGGGTGGGCTACAGTATGATGGGAAAGGGTGGTCTACAGTATGGTGGGATATGGTGGTCTACAGTATGATGGGAAAAGGTGGTCTACAGTATGATGGAATAGGGTGGTCTACAGTATAAAGGATTGGGTGGTCTACAGTATGATGGGATAGGGTGGTCTCCAGTATGATAGGATAGGGTGGTCTACAGTATGATGTGATAGAGTGGTCTACAGTATGATGGGATAGGGTGGTCTAAAGTATGATGGGAAAGGGTGGTCTACAGTATGATGGGATAGGGTGGTCTACAGTATGATAGGATAGGGTGGTCTACAGTATGATGGGATAAGTTCTTCTACAGTATGATGGGAAAGGGTGGTCTACAGTATGATGGGATAGGGTGGTCTACAGTATAAAGGATTGGGTGGTCTACAGTATGATGGGATAGGGTGGTCTACAGTATGAAGGATTGGGTGGTCTACAGTATGATGGGATAGGGTGGTCTACAGTATGATGGGAAAGGGTGGTCTACAGTATGATGGAATAGGGTGGTCTACAGTATAAAGGATTGGGTGGTCTACAGTATGATGGGATAGGGTGGTCTCCAGTATGTTAGGATAGGGTGGTCTACAGTATGATGGGATAGAGTGGTCTACAGTATGATGGGATAGGGTGGTCTACAGTATGAAGGATTGGGTGGTCTACAGTATGATGGGATAGGGTGGTCTAAAGTATGATGGGAAAGGGTGGTCTACAGTATGGTGGGATAGGGTGGTCTACAGTATGATAGGAAAGGGTGGTCTACAGTATGGTGGGATAGGGTGGTCTACAGTATGATAGGAAAGGGTGGTCTACAGTATGATGGAATAGGGTGGTCTACAGTATAAAGGATTGGGTGGTCTACAGTATGATGGGATAGGGTGGTCTCCAGTATGATAGGATAGGGTGGTCTACAGTATGATGGGATAGAGTGGTCTACAGTATGATGGGATAGGGTGGTCTACAGTATGAAGGATTGGGTGGTCTACAGTATGATGGGATAGGGTGGTCTACAGTATGATGGGATAGGGTTACACACACACACACACACACGCACACACACACACACACACACACACACACACACACACACACACACACACACACACACACACATTGCTGAATGGTACCAAGGTGTGTGTGCTGGTATTCATGTTCGCATGAGCACTTGTATACGTTTGTAACCATGCATGTGTGTGTGTGTGTGTTTACGTGTGTGTGTGTGTGTGTGTGTGTGTGTGTGTGTGTGTGTGTGTGTGTGTGTTTACATGCATGTTCATGTGTGTGTGTAGAGAGAGAGCCAGCAGGACCTCTCGGCCTCTTTGATTGCATGCAGTCAGACTGTCTGGCACCCTCAAAGTAGCCTGTACATCCCTGGCCATGGACAGCTGTTGTCTCTGTGACTAGAGAGAGGAGAGGAGGGGGAGAGGGGAGTGACTGGACACAGTGGAACAGGACTCAGCAGTAACCCGCAAATGTTGTGTTCATAACAGATTCTGGGGTTGTTCTGAAGTTTTACGAACCAGAATCTAAAGGCACTTGATGGCAGAAAGTAGCATCAGGTTGGGAGTTTGGATCAAATGTTGCCTAGATGTGACTCTGCTTGTATCTCTATGCTCCTTGAGGTGTCATGTGTTCCAGAGAGGGTCACCCAAGGCTGCCCACCATGTTAAAGAGAGTCCTGTGTCATGTTACTTTGAAGAGCCGACAGGTGCAGAGAGAGAGAGAGAGAGAGAGAGAGAGAGAGAGAGAGAGAGAGAGAGAGAGAGAGAGAGAGAGAGAGAGAGAGAGAGAGAGAGAGAGAGAGAGAGAGAGAGAGAGAGAGAGAGAGAGAGAGAGAGAGAGAGAGAGATATCCCTGACTGTACTGTGGGTGTCTGTTATGCTATGATAACGGTGTGAGAAGTGATTGGCATAGCTGTCCAGCCTGAGAAATGGAATGGAACTAATGTGAGAGTAGCTGGTTGAGGGGAAACGATTTGAACGTGTCACCACCAGGGACACCTCTGTGTGACAACTTCTCTTGAGGACAACATACCCCGTCCAAAAGTGTCCATCAGGTTCCAGCAACCTGTTCTGTAGAGACCTTGTCACACGTGTGCTTTCCTTCACTCTGCCAGTTTGACCTCTTAGTGCGGTTTCTCTTCCCTACATTCCCTCTACTATAAGGAACATCTGAGAAACTCTGCTGCATCAGATTGACTGTCTTGTCCCATATTGAAGACGCTGCTTTGGCTGGAGGCAGTGTGACAAACAGTGTGTTTGTATGACGTAAACCCTGGGCTTCCTCAGAGTGAGAACACCCTGAGCAGAGTACTGAGAGGGTAGCTCCCTGGCGGAGTAGTGCCATCCAGACCACCACTGAAACAGGAATACACTACAAACTCAGCCTGACAACCACCATTAGGCTGAACCCTGATACTGTGCTATTGGATAGGCAGATGGAAGTGAAGGAAATATACATTTTCAGCTGAATTGTAAAACTGATATTAAATTGCAGATATTATTGTTGATTTTGTGTGTGTGTGTGTGTGTGTGTGTGTGCGTGTGTGCGTGGGTGTGTGCGTGCGCGTGCGCGTGCGCGTGCGTGTGTGTGTGCGTGGTGTTAAGAGAGAAAGGCTTTATGAGGTGATGTTCCTGGTTTACTGCTTGTAGCTTAGTGAGTTCTTCAGTTGCTCATTGCTGTAAAATGGAGACATCCTCACAATCCAATGGGTCTCGTCAACCGTGGAAGTCAGGTCCTCTTTACTGCTCACCTAAACACTAAGCCTGTCCTGCTCAGGGTTGGGCTGGGCTTACAAGGACTTTTTCTTTAACGTTTTAGTAATTTAGCAGACATTCCTATCCAGAGCGACTTGCGTTCATCTTAAGATAGCTAGGTGGGAAACTACATATCACAGTCATAGGAAGTACATTTTTCCTCAATAAAGTAGCTATCAGCAAAGTCAGAGCGAGACTTAGTTCACAAAATGCTTTTTTTTATATATGGTCGGGGTGAGAAGGGGGTGCTTGGGTATTATTTAAGATACTCTTTGAAGAGGTAGATACTATTTGAAGAGGTAGATACTATTTGAAGAGGTAGATACTATTTGAAGAGGTAGATACCATTTGAAGAGGTAGATACCATTTGAAGAGGTAGATACCATTTGAAGAGGTAGATACCATTTGAAGAGGTAGATACCATTTGAAGAGGTAGATACCATTTCAGAAGGTAGGGTTTCAGATGTTTTCAGAAGATGGGAAGGGACTCTGCTGTCCTAGCTTCATGGGGAAGCTCATTCCACCTTTGGGATGCCAGGACAGAGAAGAGCTTGGACTGGTCTGAGTGGGAGCTGCCCTCCCGTAGGGGTGGGAGGGTCAAGAGACCAGAGGCGGCAGAATGGAGTGCTCGGGTTGGGATGTAGGGTTTGAGCAGGTAAGGAGGGGCAGTTCCTCTTGCTGTTCCGTAGGTAAGCACCATGGTCTTGTAGTGGATGAGAGCTTCCACTGGAAGTCAATAGAGTGTGTGGAGGAGCGGTGTGACATGGGAGGACTTAGGAAGGTTGAACACCAGGCGGGCTGCAGTGTTCTGAAGAAGTTGCAGGGGTTTGAAGGCACTAGCGGTGAACCTAGCCAACTGAGAGTTGAGGGCTGAGGGCTGAGGGCTGAGGACTGAGGGCTGAGGGCTGAGGACTGAGGGCTGAGGACTGAGGGCTGAGGACTGAGGGCTGAGGACTGAGGGCGGCTGAGGGCTGAGGGCTGAGGGCTGAGGACTGAGGGCTGAGGACTGAGGGCTGAGGACTGAGGGCACCCCCTGTGCTGTCTTGATTTCTGTGATGGTAGCAGCAGCTGTCCAGAGACTGGTCCCTCACACAGGCCCATAAATCTACCTAACCCAGCAGCGTGCTGGACACAAATAGCCAGAAAGACGTTATCACACACTATACACTAGACCACTAACTGACACACACACAGTCAGGAAATATTTAATGTCACACTTTGAAATATTCAATGTTAGGAAAAGAGACGTGATTGATGTTTCTGGTGTTGATAGTAAATCTTTTCAATTATAGACCGACCAGAGACCATCAGTCCTCTCTTGTTGGTGGAATCTGGAACCTCTTTGTGGGTTAGAATAGATCAAATGGAGAGAATGAGTGTTTCTTTAATCAGAATAACTCATTATAAATGATAATAGAATAATGATTTATCTCTGTGTGACCTGTCTCAGTCTGATTCCTTATCAGCCAAAAAATAAAGTCTCTCTGTCTGACCTGTCTCAGTCTGATTCCTTATCAGCCAATACTAAAGTCTCTCTGTCTGACCTGTCTCAGTCTGATTCCTTATCAGCCAATACTAAAGTCTCTCTGTCTGACCTGTCTCAGTCTGATTCCTTATCAGCCAATACTAAAGTCTCTCTGTCTGACCTGTCTCAGTCTGATTCCTTATCAGCCAATACTAAAGTCTCTCTGTCTGACCTGTCTCAGTCTGATTCCTTATCAGCCAATACTAAAGTCTCTCTGTCTGACCTGTCTCAGTCTGATTCCTTGTCAGCCAATACTAAAGTCTCTCTGTCTGACCTGTCTCAGTCTGATTCCTTATCAGCCAATACTAAAGTCTCTCTGTCTGACCTGTCTCAGTCTGATTCCTTATCAGCCAATACTAAAGTCTCTCTGTCTGACCTGTCTCAGTCTGATTCCTTATCAGCCAATACTAAAGTCTCTCTGTCTGACCTGTCTCAGTCTGATTCCTTATCAGCCAATACTAAAGTCTCTCTGTCTGACCTGTCTCAGTCTGATTCCTTATCAGCCAATACTAAAGTCTCTCTGTCTGACCTGTCTCAGTCTGATTCCTTATCAGCCAATACTAAAGTCTCTCTGTCTGACCTGTCTCAGTCTGATTCCTTGTCATCCGATGTTTTCCTGAACATGTTGATGAGTTCGTTGGTCGGTTTGCTTTCGCGTTTCATTTATAATCCCTCTCTTCCTCTCTTCCTTCAGAAAACATGTCATCGTCATGGCCACTTCAATCACAGCATCCCCTTGTCACTGTTATCTTTGAATGGACTCTAAAGGACAGTAGTCTTCAGTGTGTTTAAGCTCTGATTTACGACCTGCGCCCTGAGGTCTAAGAAAACATCCTAACGTTAGAATACAAACACCCGGCTGTTTAGTGACAATGACAAGCCAAGACACAACAGGTTCCCTGGGAGCCTGGGCCAAGGTCTGTCACCTGGGGGAGGAGAAGTGGAGAAGTTATTGACCAGGTGACGAGCTGGATCTAAGGTACTGAATCGCAGTGCTTGAGGTGTCACTACAGATCCGGGTTTGATCCCGGGCTGTGTCGCAGCCGGCCGTGACCGGGAGACCCATGAGGCGGCGCATAATTGGCCGGGCGTCGTCGGGGTTAGGGGAGGGTTTGGCCGGCTAGGATGTCCTTGTCCCATCGGGCTCTAGTGACTCCTGTGGTGGGCTGGGATGTCCTTGTCCCATCGGGCTCTAGTGACTCCTGTGGTGGGCTGGGATGTCCTTGTCCCATCGGGCTCTAGCGACTCCTGTGGTGGGCTGGGATGTCCTTGTCCCATCGGGCTCTAGTGACTCCTGTAGTGGGCTAGGATGTTCTTGTCCCATCGGGCTCTAGTGACTCCTGTGGTGGGCTGGGATGTCCTTGTCCCATCGGGCTCTAGTGACTCCTGTGGTGGGCTGGGATGTTCTTGTCCCATCGGGCTCTAGTGACTCCTGTGGTGGGCTGGGATGTTCTTGTCCCATCGGGCTCTAGTGACTCCTGTGGTGGGCTAGGATGTCCTTGTCCCATCGGGCTCTAGTGACTCCTGTGGTGGGCTGGGATGTTCTTGTCCCATCGGGCTCTAGCGACTCCTGTGGTGGGCTGGACAGAATAGAACAGAGCAGAGCAGAGCAGAATAGAACAGAACAGAGCAGAATAGAATAGAACAGCGTAGAATAGAACAGAGCAGAATAGAATAGAATAGAACAGAACAGAGCAGAGCAGAATAGAACAGAGCAGAATAGAACAGAGCAGAATAGAACAGAACAGCACAGAATATAATAAAACAGAATAGAACAACAGAGAATAGAACAGAGCTGTCACGGTTGTCGTAAGGAGAGGACCAAAACGCAGCAGGGACATGTATACTCATCTTCTTTATTGACGGGAAAAGAAGGAAAAAACCAAACAAACACGTATACAAAAATAACAAAACGATGAATGACAAAATAACAGTCTTGAAGGCAACACAGCAATCCAAGAACAATCTCCCACAAACACTTAACCAAACACATACCCATATATAGGACTCTCAATCAGAGGCAACTAGAAAACACCTGCCTCCAATTGAGAGTCCATCCCCAATAAACTAGACATAGAAATACAAAAGACTAGAGACCACATAGAAATACAAACATAGAACATAACCCCAAAAACCCGGAACTAACTAAACAAACACCCTACTAAATTAATCACCACCCCGAACCACATAAACAAAATACCTTCTGCCACGTCCTGACCAAACTACAATAACAAATAACCCTTATACTGGTCAGGACGTGACAAGAGCAGAGCAGACTAGAACAGAGCAGAATAGAACAGAGCAGAATAGAATAAAACAGAATAGAACAGCACAGAACAGAATAGAACAGAGTAGAGCAGAATAGAACAGAATAGAACAGCACAGAATAGAATAAAACAGAATAGAACAGCGCAGAATAGAACAGAACAGAGCAGAATAGAACAGAGCAGAATAGAATAGAACAGAACATAATAGAACAGAATAGAACAGCACAGAATAGAATAAAACAGAATAGAACAACAGAGAATAGAACAGAGCAGAGCAGAATAGAACAGAGCAGAATAGAACAGAGCAGAATAGAATAGAATAGAACAGAACAGAACAGAATAGAACAGAATAGAACAGCACAGAATAGAATAAAACAGAATAGAACAACAGAGAACAGAATAGAACAGAGCAGAATAGAACAGCGCTGAGCATAGGCCCCGTCAAAGAGATCAAAGAGGTGGCCATGGGCCCTGTCAAAGAGGTCAAAGAGCTGGGCACGGGCCCTGTCAAAGAGATCAAAAAGGTGGCCATGGGCCCTGTCAAAGAGGTCAAAGAGGTGGCCATCGGCCCTGTCAAAGAGATCAAAGAGGTGGCCATGGGCCCTGTCAAAGAGGTCAAAGAGGTGGGAATGGGCCCCGTCAAAGAGGTCAAAGAGGTGGCCATGGGCCCCGTCAAAGAGGTCAAAGAGGTGGCCATGGGCCCTGTCAAAAAAGTCAAAGAGATGGCCATGGGCTCTGTCAAAGAGGTCAAAGAGGTGGGCATGGGCCCCGTCAAAGAGGTCAAAGAGCTGGGCATGGGCCCTGTCAAAGAGGTCAAAGAGGTGGGCATGGGCCCTGTCAAAGAGGTCAAAGAGGTGGCCATGGGCCCCGTCAAAAAGGTGGACTTCAGAGAGAGGAAGGCACTACGGCAGGGAACTGTTGTGTGTAATGAATTCCGGGCCGTCGTCGTTGACCATGTGGTAAACAGAGGCCTTACCATGGCAGATGCTGCCAGATTAGTTCACCCTAATCTGAAAAGATCAGCTGTCAATTCCATCATGAGAACATTTTGCCAAGAAAACCAGTAAGTCTGCAGGATATGCACTGTGCTTTACCTTGACATTTACAGGAAATGACATATTGTAACATGTTCACAAAACATGTTGCAGTATTCTTACAGTATGATCTATTCAATCAATCAGTCACATTTATTTATAAAGCCCTTTTTACATCAGCCTGTCACGCCCTGGCCATAGAGAGGGTTTTGTTCTCTATTTTGGTTAGGCCAGGGTGTGACTAGGGTGGGCATTCTATGTCCTTTGTTCTATGTTTTGTATTTCTTTGTTTTGGCCGGGTATGGTTCTCAATCAGGGACAGCTGTATATCATTGTCTCTGATTGGGAGCCTGTTTTCCTTTGGGTTTTGTGGGTGGTTAATTTCTGTTTAGAGTTGATGTTCCTGACAGAACTGTTTGGCTGTCGTTCATTTTCTTGTTTTGTTTAAAGTGTTCTATTAAAATTAAATGATGAGCACTCTCCACGCTGCGCCTTGGTCTACTCCCTTCGACACCAGTTACACAGCCGATGTCACAAAGTGCTGTACAGAAACCCAGCCTAAAAACCCAAACAGCAAGCAATGCAGATGTAGAAGCACGGTGGCTAGGAAAAACTCTTTAGAAAGGCAGGAATATAGGAAGAAACCTAGAGAGGAACCAGGCTCTGAGGAATGGCCAGTCCTCTTCTGGCTGTGCCGGGTGGAGATTATAACGGTACATGGACAAGATGTTCAAACGTTCATAGATGACCAGCAGGGTCAAATAATAATAATCACAGTGGTTGTAGAGGGTGCAACAGTTCAGCACCTCAGGAGTAAATGTCAGTTGGCTTTTCATAGCCGAACATTCAGAGTATCTCTACTGCTCCTGCTGTCTCCAGAGAGTCGAAAACAGCAGGTCTGGGACAGGTAGCACGTCCGGTGAACAGGTCAGGGTTCCATAGCCGATCATTCAGAGTATCTCTACCACTCCTGCTGTCTCTAGAGAGTCGAAAACAGCAGGTCTGGGACAGGTAGCACGTCCGGTGAACAAGGTCAGTGTTTCATAGCCACAGGCAGAACAGTTGAAACTGGAGCAGCAGCACGACCAGGTGGACTGGGGACAGCAAGGAGTCATCAGGCCAGGTAGTCCTGAGGCATGGTCCTAGGGCTCAGGTCCTCCAACAGAAAGAGAGAAAGAGAGAAAGGGAAAGAAAGAGAGAGAGAGAATTAGAGGGAGCATACTTAAATTCACACAGGACACCGGATAAGACAGGAGAAATACTCCAGATATAACAGACTGACCCTAGCCCCCTGACACATAAACTACTGCAGCATAAATACTGGAGGCTGAGACAGGAGGGGTCGGGAGACACTGTGGCCCCGTCCGACGATACCCCCAGACAGGGCTAAACAGGCAGGGTATAACCCCACCCACTTTGCCAAAGCACAGCCCCCATACCACTAGAGGGATACCTTCAACCACCAACTTACCATCCTGAGACAAGATCGAGTATAGCCCACAAAGATCTCCCCCACGGCACAACCCAAGGGGGGGCACCAACCGGGACAGGAAGATCACGTCAGTGACTCAACCCACTCAAGTGACGCACCCCTCCTAGGGACGGCATGGAAGAGCACCAGTAAGCCAGTGACTCAGCCTCTGTAATAGGGTTAGAGGCCGAGAATCCCAGTGGAGAGAGGGGAACCGTCCAGGCAGAGACAGCAAGGGTGGTTCGTTGCTCCAGTGCCTTTCCGTTCACCTTCACACTCCTGGGCCAGAATACACATAGGATCTACTGAAGAGATGAGTCTTCAATAAAGACTTAAAGGTTGAGACCGAGTCTGCGCCTCTCACATGGATAGGCAGACCACTCCATTAAAATTGAGCTCTATAGGAGAAAGCCCTGCCACCAGCTGTTTGCTTAGAAATTCTAGGGACAGTAAGGAGGCCTGCATCTTGTGACCGTAGCGTACGTGTAGGTATGTACGGCTGGACCAAATCGGAAAGATAGGTAGGAGCAAGCCCATGTAATGCTTTGTAGGTTAGCGGTAAAACCTTGAAATCTTGATATCAGTGATTGCAACATGTTTTGTTCTGCTAACATGTTGTGCTGCTACCGTGTTGTTGTCATGTTGTGTTGCTACCATACCGTGTTGTCATGTGTTGCTGCCATGTTATGTTGTCGTCTTAGGTCTCTCTTTATGTAGTGTTGTTGTGTCTCTCTTGTTGTGATGTGTGTTTTGTCCTATATTTGTATTTTATTTTTAATCCCAGGCCACCGTCCCCGCAGGAGGCCTTTTGCTTTTTGGTAGGCCGACATTGTAAATAATAATTTGTTCTTAACTGACTTGCCTAGTTAAATAAAGGTGAAATCAAAAAAAGATATATAAAAAATTGTACTGCAGCTCTACGTACTGTATGGTTTGATACTTAACGTAATATTTTCAACAAAAATACAAGATGTTATGTAATAATAAGCAGCAACAACAGTTTGAACGAAAAAATCTCCTTCTCCACATTTACCATCATGGCTCCCTCTTTCCTTCATGAAGTTAACACATGCAACACACCCTCTAGACTTAAGCTGCTATCATTTCATCAGAGATCATATATGGTGCATTCACACTAGCCAGGAGAAAGTTTATACACTTCTCAAAAAAATAAAGGGAACACTTAAACAACGCAATGTAACTCCAAGTCAATCACACTTCTGTGAAATCAAACTGTCCACTTAAGAAGCAACACTGATTGACAATAAATTTCACATGCTGTTGTGCAAATGGAATAGATAACAGGTGGAAATGATAGGCAATAAGCAAGACACCCCCAATAAAGGAGTGGTTCTGCAGGTGGGGACCACAAACCACTTCTCTTCCTATGCTTCCTGGCTGATGTTTTGGTCACTTTTGAATGCTGGCGGTGCTTTCACTCTAGCGGTAGCATGAGACGGAGTCTACAACCCACACAAGTGGCTCAGGTAGTGCAGCTCATCCAGGATGGCACATCAATGCGAGCTGTGGCAAGAAGGTTTGCTGTGTCTGTCAGCGTAGTGTCCAGAGCATGGAGGCGCTACCAGGAGACAGGCCAGTACATCAGGAGACGTGGAGGAGGCCGTAGGAGGGCAACAACCCAGTAGCAGGACCGCTACCTCCGCCTTTGTGCAAGGAGGAGCAGGAGAAGCACTGCCAGAGCCCTGCAAAATGACCTCCAGCAGGCCACGAATGTGCTCAAACGGTCAGAAACAGACTCCATGAGGGTGGTATGAGGGCCCGACGTCCACAGGTGGGGGTTGTGCTGACAGCCCAACACCGTGCAGGACGTTTGGCATTTGCCAGAGAACACCAAGATTGGCAAATTCGCCACTGGCACCCTGTGCTCTTCACAGATAAAAGCAGGTTCACACTGAGCACGTGACAGACGTGACAGAGTCTGGAAACGCCGTGGAAAACGTTCTGCTGCCTGAAACATCCTCCAGCATGACCGGTTTGGCGGTGGGTCAGTCATGGTGTGGGGTGGCATTTCTTTGGGGGGCCGCACAGCCCTCCATGTGCTCGCCAGATGTAGCCTGACTGCCATTAGGTACCGACATAAGATCCTCAGACCCCTTGTGAGACCATATGCTGGTGCGGTTGGCCCTGGGTTCCTCCTAATGCAAGACAATGCTAGACCTCATGTGGATGGAGTGTGTCAGCAGTTCCTGCAAGAGAAAGGCATTGATGCTATGGACTGGCCCGCCCGTTCCCCAGACCTGAATCCAATTGAGCACATCTGGGACATCATGTCTCACTCCATCCACCAACGCCACGTTGCACCACAGACTGTCCAGGAGTTGGCGGATGCTTTAGTCCAGGTCTGGGAGGAGATCCCTCAGGAGACCATCCGCCACCTCATCAGGAGCATGCCCAGGCGTTGTAGGGAGGTCATATAGGCACGTGGAGGCCACACACACTACTGAGCCTCATTTTGACTTGTTTTAAGGACATTACATCAAAGTTGGATCAGCCTGTAGTGTGGTTTTCCACTTTAATTTTGAGTGTGACTCCAAATCCAGACCTCCATGGGTTGATAAATTGGATTTCCATTGATTATTTTTGTGTGATTTTGTTGTCAGCACATTCAACTATGTAAAGAAAAAAGTATTTAATAAGATTATTTATTTCATTCAGATCTAGGATGTGTTGTTTAAGTGTTCCCTTTATTTTTTTGAGCAGTATAGTTGCTCACGTTCATTATAACATATCAAAGTTTATTCACATTCATACACTTTTTTACTAAACCTACTTTGTTGTTGCCAACAAAAATTATTTCCCCCAGTGAGTAATGATGGTTTGCTCCTACGCCCTTGTGTGTGAAAGATCAAATTTATTATAACTATAGTATTTGAGGTGCTGGCAAAGTATCGTTTGATCAAAAAGAAGACAAAACATTTTCTACAAATTTTCCCAGGGTTAAAACAAACTGGATACAGAGCACATAGGTGATTTATGTAAAAACACATTTGCTGCATTATTACACATCCACCCATGTGAACTAATAAAAATGTACAAAGCTGGTATCAGACACTATAAACTAATACACAAAGACTCCATAAAACGGTGATGTGAAAAGTATTGTGTAACATGATATAACCCACATCAACACCAACAGAGGGAAATTGAATTAAGAGTTCGACTAGGGGTTCTGGAACCTCGACAAAACACTAGAACACCAGAACACTGTGAAGAGATACATTACACGTCTGTCTCTCTGGAGAGACGACCCAGTAGAAGGTTTTGAGCTTGTCTGGGAAAAGGTTGTATGTTGGACCACAGAACTTGACACCTTCAGAAAACCCAATTCAATCCAACTCTGAGATCTTTTTTTTTCTGTTGCTATTGTCTTTTTGAATGTATTTTCTCTCACTAAGCTGTGTAGAGACATCCAGTTGGTTCCTGTGTTGGCGATGACTGAATCACTGGATAGTTTATGTTGACAACGGCCGTAGTGTTCACTGCTCTGTGTGTGTGTGTGTGTGTGTGTGTGTGTGTGTGTGTGTGTGTGTGTGTGTGTGTGTGTGTGTTGTGTGTGTGTGTGTGTGTGTGTGTGTGTGTGTGTGTGTGTGTATGCAGATGATTGTGTATGCGTGCACGTGTGTATGTATGTATGTGTGTCCAGGCTAACTGTCCAGAACCTGGGATCTGGGTCCATTCTCCACACCCTCTCAGATTCCCAGTGTGTCGAGGCTCTGATTGCTTCACTAAGACCCTCAGGCTCTATGAAGGTACAGTTCTGTCCTACAACATTACATCTGATATGGGTTATTTGCCATAGGGCTGTTTTGACCACAACCCCCAAGCCTGTGTTGTCTAAGAACCCAATACTGTACTTCCTCCATAAGCTCTTGTTATGGAACGGAATGCAGATATTTATTGTCCAGTTTTAAATGTTTGGTCTCTCAGCGGAAGGTACTGGGGCAGGTTTTACATGGCTACTTAATAGGTTTATATAGCCTTCTACTTGTTCAGAGGCAGAGGAGGAAGCATTTCCTTCAAAGAGGCTTTCCGAGGTCAAATAAAACAAATGTGAGGATTGGAAGAGAATTATGTCATCAAAGGATATATGGTAGATTACTACAATAAATTGTCACACGGATGATATATAGACGATACAGTATGTAGAGGATATATAGATACAGTATATAGATTATATATAGAGGATATATAGATGATACAGTATATAGATTATACATAGATGATATATAGATGATACAGTATATAGATTATATATACAGTGAGGGAAAAAAGTATTTGATCCCCCGCTGATTTTGTACGTTTGCCCACTGACAAAGAAATTATCAGTCTATAATTTTAATGGTAGGTTTATTTGAACAGTGAGAGACAGAATAACAACAAAAACATCCAGAAAAACGCATGTCAAAAATGTTATGAATTGATTTGCATTTTAATGAGAAATAAGAATTTGACCCCCTCTCAATCAGAAAGATTTCTGGCTCCCAAGTGTCTTTTATACAGGTAACGAGCTGAGATTAGGAGCACACTCTTAAAGGGAGTGCTCCTAATCTCAGTTTGTTACCTGTTTAAACCTGTTAGGGACAGACGTTCCGCTAGCGGAACGCCTCACCAATATCCAATGGTATAGCGTGGCACGAATTACAACTACCTCAAAAATGCAAAAACTTCAATTTTTCAAACATATGACTATTTTACAACATTTTAAAGATAAGACTCTCCTTTATCTAACCACATTGTCCGATTTCAAAAAGGCTTTACAACGAAAGCAAAACATTAGATTATGTCAGGAGAGTACCCAGCCAGAAATAATCACACACCCATTTTTCAAGCTAGCATATATGTCACAAAAACCAAAACTACAGCTAAATGCAGCACTAACCTTTGATGATCTTCAATCAGATGACACTCCTAGGACATTATGTTATACAATACATGCATGTTTTGTTCAATCAAGTTCATATTTATATCAAAAACCAGCTTTTTACATTAGCATGTTTTGTTCAGAACTAGCATACCCACCGAAAACTTCCGGTGAATTTACTAAATTACTCACGATAAACATTCACAAAAAACATAACAATTATTTTAAGAATTATAGATACAGAACTCCTTTATGCAATCGCAGTGTCCGATTTTAAAATAGCTTTTCGGTGAAAGCACATTTTGCAATATTCTGAGTAGATAGCCCAGCCATCACGGCTAGCTATTTTGACACCCACCAAGTTTGGCACTCACCAAACTCAGATTTACTATAAGAAAAATTCGATTACCTTTGCTGTTCTTCATCAGAATGCACTCCCAGGACTTCTACTTCAACACCCAATGTTGTTTTGGTTCCAAATAATCCATAGTTATATCCAAATAGCTCCGTTTTGTTCGTGCGTTCAAATCACTATCCGAAGGGTGATGCGCCGGCGCATTTCGTGACAAAGAAATTCAAAATATTCCATTACCGTACTTCGAAGCATGTCAAACGCTGTGTAAATCAATTTTTATGCGATTTTTCTCATAAAATAGCGATAATATTCCAACCGGGAGACGTTGTATCCGTTCAAACACTGAAAGAAGAAAATGGAGTCGTCACATGCACACGTGCGCCAGTGTCATTGTTCTCAGAAATACCACTCTCCAAAACCCCTACTGTTTTTCGCCCAGAGACTGCAGAGTTATCATTCAACGTTCTGGCGCCTTCTGAGAGCCAATGAAAGCCTTAGAAAATGTCACGTTACAGCAGAGATCCTGTATTTTTGATAAAGAGGCTACAGAAGGCCAAGAAATGGTCAGACAGGGCACTTCCCATATAGAATCTTCTCAGGTTTTGGCCTGCCATATGAGTTCTGTTATATTCACAGATACCATTCAAACAGTTTTAGAAACTTTAGGGTGTTTTCTATCCAAATCTACTAATTATATGCATATTCTAGTTTCTGGGCAGGAGTAATAACCAGATTAAATCGGGTAAGTTTTTTATCCGGCCGTGAAAATACTGCCCCCTATCCCACAGAAGCATTCAATCAATCAGATTCCGAACTCTCCACCATGTCCAAGACCAAAGAGCTCTCCAAGTATATCAGGGACAAGATTGTAGACCAACACAAGGCTGGAATGGGCTACAAGACCATCGCCAAGCAGCTTGGTGAGAAGGTGACAACAGTTGGTGCGATTATTCGCAAATGGAAGAAACACAAAATAACTGTCAATCTCCCTCAGCCTGGGGCTCCATGCAAGATCTCACCTCGTGGAGTTGCAATGATCATGAGAACGGTGAGGAATCAGCCCAGAACTACACGGGAGGATCTTGTCAATGATCTCAAGGCAGCTGGGACCATAGTCACCAAGAAAACAATTGATAACACACTACGCCGTGAAGGACTGAAATCCTGCAGCGGCCGCAAGTTCTCCCTGCTCAAGAAAGCACATATACATGCCCGTCTGAAGTTTGCCAATGAACATCTGAATTATTCAGAGGACAACTGGGTGAAAGTGTTGTGGTCAGATGAGACCAAAATGGAGCTCTTTGGCATCAACTCAACTCGCCGTGTTTGGAGGAGGAGGAATGCTGCCTATGACCCAAAGAACACCATCCCCACCGTCAAACATGAAGGTGGAAACATTATGCTTTGGGGGTGTTTTACTGCTAAGGGGACAGGACAACTTCACCGCATCAAAGGGACAATGGACGGGGCCATGTACTGTCAAATCTTGGGTGAGAACTTCCTTCCCCCAGCCAGGGCATTGAAAATGGGTCGTGGATGGGTATTCCAGCATGACAATGACCCAAAACACACAGCCAAGGCAACAAAGGAGTGGCTCAAGAAGAAGCACATTAAGGTCCTGGAGTGGCCTAGCTAGTCTCCAGACCTTAATCCCATAGAAAATCTGTGGAGGGAGCTGAAGGTTCGAGTTGTCAAACATCAGCCTCGAAACCTTAATGACTTGGAGAAGATCTGCAAAGAGGAGTGGGACAAAATCCCTCCTGAGATGTGTGCAAACCTGGTGGCCAACTACAAGAAACGTCTGACCTCTGTGATTGCCAAAAAGGGTTTTGCCACCAAGTACTAAGTCATGTTTTGCAGATGGGTCAAATACTTATTTCCCTCATTAAAATGCAAATCAATTCATAACATTTTTGACATGCGTTTTTCTGGATTTTTTTGTTGTTATTCTGTCTCTCACTGTTCAAATAAACCTACCATTAAAATTATAGACTGATAATTTCTTTGTCAGTGGGCAAACGTACAAAATCAGCAGGGGATCAAATACTTTTTTCCCCTCACTGTAGATGATATATAGATGATACAGTAAATAGATTATATATAGATGATACAGTATATAGATGATATATAGATGATACAGTATATAGATGATATATAGATGATACAGTATATAGACTATATATAGATGATATATAGATGGTACAGTATATAGACGATATATAGATGATACAGTATATAGATTATATATAGATGATACAGTATATAGATAATATATAGATTACATAAATATGATATATAGATGATATATAGATGATACAGTATATAGATGACATATAGATGATATATAGATGATACAGTATATAGATGACATATAGATGATACAGTATATAGATAATATATAGATGATATATAGATGATACAGCATGTCACGGTTGTCATTGGTAATGGAGGACCAAAACGTGTAAGCTCATCTTGACGTTTATTAACTCAGAATGAACGTACAAAAATAACAAACAAGAGAACGAACGATCAACAGACAGTCTGGCAAGTCACAAGGCTAAACACAGAACAATCTCCCACAAATACACAGACAAACACACCCAACTAATATAGGACTTCCAATCAAAGGCAACACCACACAGCTGCCTTCAATTGGAAGTCCACCCCAATTAACTCAACATAGAAATAGATCAACCAGACTACACATAGAAATACATCAACATAGACCATAACTCAAAACCCGGAAATAATAAATCAAACGCCCTCCTAACTAACACACCACCCTGAACCACATAAAACAAATACCCTCTGCCACGTCCTGACCAAACTAAAATGACAATTAACCCTTATACTGGCCAGGACGTGACAGTACCCCCCCCTTAAAGGTGCTAACCCCGGAAGCACCTTAAGAAAAACAACCCCAAACAACAACAAAACAAAAATTCCCCCCTACTAAAGGGAGGGAAGGGAGGGTGGCTGCCGTCAACGACGGCACTGTGCTACACCCCCCCTCCCCAACCCACCTATATCTGGAGGTGGCTCCGGTTCTGGCCGTTCCAGGCAGTCGGGCCACTCTGGCAGACCCGGGGGGCAGTCGGGCCACTCTGGCAGCTCGTGGCAGTCTGGCCGCTCCGGGCAGTCTGGCCGCTCTGGCAGCTCCGGGCAGTCTGGCCGCTCTGGCAGCTCCGGGCAGTCTGGCCGCTCTGGCAGCTCCGGGCAGTCTGGCCACTCTGGCAGCTCCGGGCAGTCTGGCCACTCTGGCAGCTCCGGGCAGTCTGGCCACTCTAGCAGCTCCGGGCAGTCTGGCCACTCTGGCAGCTCCGGGCAGTCTGGCCACTCTGGCAGCTCAGGGCAGTCTGTTCACTCTGGCAGCTCCGGGCAGTCTGGCCACTCTGGCAGCTCCGGGCAGTCTGGCCACTCTGGCAGCTCCGGGCAGTCTGGCCACTCTGGCGGCTTCTGACTAGCGGGCGGCTCTGGCGGCTCCTGACTAGCGGGCGGCTCTGGCGGCTCCTGACTAGCGGGCGGCTCTGGCGGCTCCTGACTAGCGGGCGGCTCTGGCGGCTCCTGACTAGCGGGCGGCTCTGGCGACTCCTGACTGGCGGGCGGCTCTGGCGACTCCTGACTGGCGGGCGGCTCTGGCGACTGTTGACTGGCGGGCGGCTCTGGTGACTGTTGACTGGCGGGCAGCTCTGGCGACTGTTGACTGGCGGGCAGCTCTGGCGACTATTGACTGGCGGGCAGCTCTGGCGACTGTTGACTGGCGGGCAGCTCTGGCGACTGTTGACTGGCGGGCAGCTCTGGTGACTGTTGACTGGCGGGCAGCTCTGGTGACTGTTGACTGGCGGGCAGCTCTGGTGACTGTTGACTGGCGGGCAGCTCTGGTGACTGTTGACTGGCGGGCAGCTCTGGTGACTGTTGACTGGCGGGCAGCTCTGGTGACTGTTGACTGGCGGGCAGCTCTGGTGACTGTTGACTGGCGGGCAGCTCTGGCGACTTTAGACTGGCGAGGCTGGGTTTACGCACTAGATGCCTGATGCGTGGTGCTGGTACTGGATATGTCAGCTTTGAAACACACACCTTAGGGCTAGTGCGTGCAGCGGGAACAGGACGTACTGGACTGGGCTGACGCACTATAATCCTGGTGCGTGGTGCTGGTACTGGAAATGCCAGCTTGGGAACACGCACCTCTAGGCTAGTGCGTGGAGCGGGAACAGGATATATAGGACCATGGAGGCTTACTGGCGGTCTCGAGCTTAAACCTGGCATCGCCCTTTCTGGCTGAATGCCTACTACCCCCTGGTAAATGCGGGGCGCTGGTATAGCGCGTACTGGTCTAAAAACACTTGGCCTCGCCATAACACCCATTACCCCGAAGCATAAGACCTGTCCATTAACTGGCCTCCGAGAAACAGTCCGGGGATTTGGCCTGGGGCTCCAAACTTGCCCTGCCAAACTACCCATATGCCCCCCCCCCAAAAAATTATTGGGGTTGCCTCTCGGGTTTAATCGCTAGTCGTGTTCCTCGGTAGCATTCCCGGTCTTTGCTCCATTTCTCCCGTTTATCCAATCCAAATTCCCTCTGCTCCTTCCTCTGCTGCTTGGTCCTTTGGTGGTGGGAGATTCTGTCACGGTTGTCGTTGGTAATGGAGGACCAAAACGCAGCAGGTATGTGTAAGCTCATCTTGACGTTTATTAACTCAGAATGAACGTACAAAAATCACAAACAAGAGAACGAACGATCAACAGACAGTCTTGCAAGGCACAAGGCTAAACACAGAACAATCTCCCACAAATACACAGACAAACACACCCAACTAATATAGGACTTCCAATCAAAGGCAACACCACACAGCTGCCTTCAATTGGAAGTCCACCCCAATTAACTCAACATAGAAATAGATCAACCAGACTACACATAGAAATACATCAACATAGACCATAACTCAAAACCCGGAAATAATAAATCAAACGCCCTCCTAACTAACACACCACCCTGAACCACATAAAACAAATACCCTCTGCCACGTCCTGACCAAACTAAAATGACAATTAACCCTTATACTGGCCAGGACGTGACACAGTATATAGATTATATATAGATGATACAGTATATAAATTATATATAGATGATACAGTATATAGATTATATATAGATGAAACAATAAATATATGATATATAGATACAATATATAAATTAATATATATATGATTTATAGATGATACAGTAGCAAGATTATATATAGATGATACAGTATTTAGAGGATATATATATGATACAGTATATAGATAATATATAGATGATACATTATATAGATTATATATAAATGATACAGTATATAAATGATATATAGATGATACAGTATATAGATAATATATAGATGGTACAGTAGCAAGATTATATATAGATGATACAGTACATAGAGGATATATATGATACAGTATATAGATTATATATAGATGATACAGTATATAGATTATATATAGATGAAACAATAAATATATGATATATAGATACGGTATATAAATTAATATATATATATATGATATATAGATGATACAGTATATAGATAATATGTAAATGAAACCGTATATATATAATATATAGATGATACAGTATATAGATATTATATAGATGATACATTATATAGATGATATATAGATGATACAGTATATAAATGATGTATAGATGATTCAGTATATAGATGATATATAGATGATACCGTATATAAATAATATGTCAGATGATATATAGATGATACAGTATATAGACTCTCAGACCATGAGAAACAAGATTCTCTGGTCTGATGAAACCAAGATTGAATTCCTTGGCCTGAATGCCAAGCGTCACGTCTGGAGGAAACCTGGCACCATCCCAACTGTGGTGGCAGCATCATGCTGTGGGGGTGTTTTCAGCGGCAGGGACTGGGAGACTAGTCAGGATAGAGGCATGTGATATTTTTGCTTTGTCATTATGGGGTATTGTGTTTAGAGGGATGGGGGGAAACAATATAATCAATTTTAGAATAAGGCTGTAACCCAACAAAATGTGGAAAAGGGGTCTGTACTTGCAGGAGAGTTTAGTATAGTTTAGAAGTGTATAAATTAGTATAGTTTAGTAGTGTATAGTTTAATATAGTTTAGTATAGTTTAGTAGTGTATAGGTTAGTATAGTTTAGTAGTGTATAGTCTAGTATAGTTTAGTATAGTTTAGTAGTGTATAGTTTAGTATAGTTTAGTAGTGTATAGTTTAGTATAGTTTAGTAGTGTATAGTTTAGTATAGGTTAGTAGTGTATAGTTTAGTATAGTCCATTATAGTTTAGTAGTGTATAGTTTAGTATAGTTTAGTATAGTTTAGTATAGTTTAGTGGTGCATAGTTTAGTATAGTTTAGTATAGTTTACTATGGTTTAGTTTAGTATAGTTTAGTACAGGTTAGTATAGTTTAGTGGTGTACAGTTTAGTATAGTTTAGTTTAGTATAGTTTGGTAGTGTATAGTTAGGTACGGTCGAGTACGGTTTAGTATAGTTGAGTAGTGTATAGTTTAGTTTAGTATAGTATAATTTAGTTTAGTATAGTTTAGTATGGTTTATTTTAGTATAGTTTGGTAGTGTATCGTTTAGTATAGTTGTAACGGCTGTCGTGAGAGAGAGTAGACCAAGGTGCAGCAGAGTTAGTGTTCATCATAGAATATTTAATTACGTTAGAACACGATACAAAAAACAAGAAAAACCGACAGCCAAAACAGTCCTGTCAGGTGCGAAACGAAACACAAACAATCCCCACAAAACCCAAAGGAAAAACATGCTCCTTATGTGTGACTCTCAATCAGCAACAACGAACTTCAGCTGTGCCTGATTGGGAGCCACACACGGCCCAAAACAAAGAAATACAAAAAACCTAGAAAACGAACATAGAACGCCCACCCAATGTAACACCCTGGCCTAACCAAAATAAAGAACAAAAAACCCCTCTCTATGGCCAGGGCGTTACAATAGTTTAGTATGGTTTAGTTTAGTATAGTTTAGTATAGTTTAGTATGGTTTATTTTAGTATAGTCTGGTAGTGTATAGTTTAGCATAGTTTAGTAGTGTATAGTCTGGTATAGTTTAGTATAGTGTAGTAGTGTATAGTTTAGTATAGTTTAGTAGTGTATAGTTTAGTATAGTTTAGTAGTGTATAGTCTGGTATAGTTTAGTATAGTGTAGTAGTTTATAGTTTAGTATAGTTTAGTAGTGTATAGTCTGGTATAGTTTAGTAAAGTTTAGTAGTGTATAGTTTAGCATAGTTTAGTAGTGTATAGTCTGGTATAGTTTAGTATAGTGTAGTAGTGTATAGTTTAGTATAGTTTAGTAGTGTATAGTTTAGTATAGTTTAGTAGTGTATAGTCTGGTATAGTTTAGTAAAGTTTAGTAGTGTATAGTTTAGTATAGTTTAGTAGTGTATAGTTTAGTATCGTTTAGCAGTGTATAATTTAGTATAGTTTAGTATAGTTTAGTAGTGTATAGTTTAGTATAGTTTAGTATAGTTTAGTAGTGCATAGTTTGGTATAGTTTAGTATAGTTCAGTATGGTTTAGTTTAGTATAGTTTAGTATAGGTTAGTAGTGTACAGTTTAGTATAGTTTAGTATAGTTTAGTAGTGTACAGTTTAGTATAGTTTAGTATAGTTTAGTAGTGTACAGTTTAGTATAGTTTAGTATAGTTTAGTAGTGTACAGTTTAGTATAGTTTAGTATAGTTTAGTATAGTTTAGTGGTGTATAGTTTAGTATAGTTTAGTTTAGTATAGTTTGGTAGTGTATAGTTTAGTACGGTCGAGTACGGTCTAGTGTAGTTTAGTAGTGTATAGTTTAGTTTAGTATAGTTTAGCTTAATATAGTTTAGTATAGTTGAGTATGGTTTAGTTTAGTATAGTTTGGTAGTGTATAGTTTAGTACGGTTCAGTATAGTTTAGTAGTGTATAGTTTAGTAGTGTATAGTTTAGTACGGTCGAGTACGGCTTAGTATAGTTTAGTATAGTTCAGTATAGTTTAGTGCGGTTTAGTGGTGTATAGTTTAGTATAGTTTAGTATAGTTTAGTAGTGTATAGTTTAGTATGGTCAAGTACGGTTCGGTATAGTTTAGTATAGTTTAGTGCGGTTTAGTAGTGTATAGTTTAGTATAGTTTAGTTTAGTATAGTTTAGTTTAGTATAATTTAGTATAGTTTAGTTTAGTATAGTTTAGTATAGTTTAGTATGTGTCATTGCATTATGAATGTGTAGCTCTCACATCATCCATCTCATTTACAAGACGAAGCCCTGTTCCAATCAGGAAACAATCACAATCCTCCCTGCCTAATCACACACCTCCCTTCCCAATCACACATCTCCCGTCCCAATCACACACCTCCCTTCCCAATCACACACCTCCCTTCCCAATCATACACCTCCCTTCCCAATCACACACCTTCTGTCTAATGGAACGCAACAGGATTGGTGGAAGTGTAAAAGTTGAGGACAAATGGACATTCTGAAGATCCTGGCAGCTCCTGGTCAATCACGTCTTAAAGGGCAGAGGACGGTCATTTCCCATTGAGAATAACATCATCAAAAAGTTGTAATCAATAATACCACAGAACTGATGTAGGTCATTTTATGATTCATCTGGTACGCTGTCGTTGATTTGCAGACAAAGAGAGTGGCTGAAGGTTAGGGGTTCGATGTGTGTGTGTGTGTGTGTGTGTGTGTGTGTGTGTGTGTGTGTGTGTGTGTGTGTGTGTGTGTGTGTGTGTGTGTGTGTGTGTGTGTGTGTGTGTGTGTGTGTGTGTGTGTGTGTGTGTGTGTGCGTGTGTGTGTGTATCCATGTGTGTGTGTGTGTGTGTGTGTGTGTGTGTGTGTGTGTGTGTGTGTGTGTGTGTGTGTGTGTGTGTGTGTGTGTGTGTGATGGTGAGTGCTCCCAGATGTCCAGGCATCCCAGCCTCCTCCCGTCTTTCATCGGTAGGCTGTGATTTGTCCCTGGCTCCAGCTTTGTTCCCTCAGAGTGGACATCCTCTGCTTTACGAGGTTAGTGTGGGTGTGTGTGTGTGTGTGTGTGTGTGTGTGTGTGTGTGTGTGTGTGTGTGTATGTGTGTGTGTGTGTGTGTGTGTGTGTGTTTGTGCGTGCGCGTGTGTGCGTGTGTGTGCGTGTGTGTTTGTGTGCGCGTGATTGTGCGTGTGTGTGTGCGTGCGATTGTGCGTGTGTGTGTGTGCCCATAAACTGGCTGGAACGGTGCCCTCTCTAGAGCACGCAGGAGAGGCAGGGTGGCGCCTCCGATACTTAAAACAATATTTAATGTTTTTAGTCACTGTGCCACGGTGGATTATTCAACTGATGCTAGCTAAACCCAGAGAGAGAGAGAGAGAGTGAGGGAGAGAGAGAGAACAGCATGTGGTGTCTCAATACATCAGGAAACAATGCCCTACACAGGCTAGAGAGATTCCAGACTCTCAACACATAACGGGAGCAGTGACACCTCTATTCACCTGGTGTCTGACAACGTCTTCCAGACTCTCAACACATAACGGGGGCAGTGACACCTCTATTCACCTGGTGACGTCTTCCAGACTCTCAACACATAACGGGGGCAGTGACACCTCTATTCACCTGGTGACGTCTTCCAGACTCTCAACACATAACGGAGCAGTGACACCTCTATTCACCTGGTGACGTCTTCCAGACTCTCAACACATAACGGGGGCAGTGACACCTCTATTCACCTGGTGACGTCTTCCAGACTCTCAACACATTACGGGGGCAGTGACACCTCTATTCACCTGGTGACGTCTTCCAGACTCTCAATACATTTACATTTATATTTAAGTCATTTAGCAGACGCTCTTATCCAGAGCGACTTACAAATTGGTGGATTCACCTTATGATATTCAGTGGAACAACCACTTTACAATAGTGCATCTAAATCTTTTAGGGGGGGGGGGGGTTAGAAGGATTACTTTATCCTATCCTAGGTATTCCTTAAAGAGGTGGTGTTTCAGGTGTCTCCGGAAGGTGGTGATTGACTCCGCTGTCCTGGAGTCGTGAGGGAGCTTGTTCCACCATTGGGGTGCCAGAGCAGCGAACAGTTTTGACTGGGCTGAGCGGGAACTGTGCTTCCTCAGAGGTAGGGAGGCGAGCAGGCCAGAGGTGGATGAGCGCAGTGCCCTTGTTTGGGTGTAGGGCCTGATCAGAGCCTGAAGGTACGGAGGTGCCGTTCCCCTCACAGCTCCGTAGGCAAGCACCATGGTCTTGTAGCGGATGCGAGCTTCAACAGGAAGCCAGTGGAGAGAGCGGAGGAGCGGGGTGACGTGAGAGAACTTGGGACGGTTGAACACCAGACGGGCTGCGGCGTTCTGGATGAGTTGTAGGGGTTTAATGGCACAGGCAGGGAGCCCAGCCAACAGCGAGTTGCAGTAATCCAGACGGGAGATGACAAGTGCCTGGATTAGGACCTGCGCCGCTTCCTGTGTGAGGCAGGCTCGTACTCTGCGAATGTTGTAGAGCATGAACCTACAGGATCGGGTCACCGCCTTGATGTTAGTAGAGAACGACAGGGTGTTGTCCAGGGTCACGCCAAGGTTCTTAGCACTCTGGGAGGAGGACACAATGGAGTTGTCAACCGTGATGGCGAGATCATGGAACGGGCAGTCCTTCCCCGGGAGGAAGAGCAGCTCCATCTTGCCGAGGTTCAGCTTGAGGTGGTGATCCGTCATCCACACTGATATGTCTGCCAGACATGCATAGATGCGATTCGCCACCTGGTTATCAGAAGGGGGAAAGGAGAAGATTAATTGTGTGTCGTCTGCATAGCAATGATAGGAGAGACCATGTGAGGATATGACAGAGCCAAGTGACTTGGTGTATAGCGAGAATAGGAGAGGGCCTAGAACAGAGCCCTGGGGGACACCAGTGGTGAGAGCACGTGGTGCGGAGACAGATTCTCGCCACGCCACCTGGTAGGAGCGACCTGTCAGGTAGGACGCAATCCAAGCGTGGGCCGCGCCGGAGATGCCAAACTCGGAGAGGGTGGAGAGGAGGATCTGATGGTTCACCGTATCAAAGGCAGCAGATAGGTCTAGGAGGATGAGAGCAGAGGAGAGAGAGTTAGCTTTAGCAGTGCGGAGAGCTTCCGTAACACAGAGAAGAGCAGTCTCAGTTGAATGACCAGTCTTGAAACCTGACTGATTTGGATAAAGAAGGTCATTCTGAGAGAGATAGCAGGAGAGCTGGCCAAGGACGGCAGTGACACCTCTATTCACCTGGTGACGTCTTCCAGACTCTCAACACATAACGGGGGCAGTGACACCTCTATTCACCTGGTGACGTCTTCCAGACTCTCAACACATAACGGGGCAGTGACACCTCTATTCACCTGGTGTCGTCTTCCAGACTCTCAACACATAACGGGGGCAGTGACACCTCTATTCACCTGGTGACGTCTTCCAGACTCTCAACACATAACGGGGGCAGTGACACCTCTATTCACCTGGTGACGTCTTCCAGACTCTCAACACATAACGGAGCAGTGACACCTCTATTCACCTGGTGTCGTCTTCCAGACTCTCAACACATAACGGGGCAGTGACACCTCTATTCACCTGGTGTCGTCTTCCAGACTCTCAACACATAACGGGGCAGTGACACCTCTATTCACCTGACAACGTCTTCCAGATTCTCAACACATAACGGGGGCAGTGACACCTCTATTCACCTGACAACGTCTTCCAGACTCTCAACACATAACGGAGCAGTGGCACCTCTATTCACCTGGTGTCGTCTTCCAGACTCTCAACACATAACGGGGCAGTGACACCTCTTTTCACCTGGTGACGTCCTCCAGACTCTCAACACATAACGGGGGCAGTGACACCTCTATTCACCTGGTGACGTCTTCGAGACTCTCAACACATAACGGGGCAGTGACACCTCTATTCACCTGGTGTCGTCTTCCAGACTCTCAACACATAACGGGGCAGTGACACCTCTATTCACCTGACAACGTCTTCCAGACTCTCAACACATAACGGGGGCAGTGACACCTCTATTCACCTGGTGACGTCTTCCAGACTCTCAACACATAACGGGGCAGTGACACCTCTATTCACCTGGTGACGTCTTCCAGACTCTCAACACATAACTGGAGCAGTGACACCTCTATTCACCTGGTGTCTGACAACGTCTTCCAGACTCTCAACACATAACGGAGCAGTGACACCTCTATTCACCTGGTGTCGTCTTCCAGACTCTCAACACATAACGGGGCAGTGACACCTCTATTCACCTGACAACGTCTTCCAGACTCTCAACACATAACGGGGGCAGTGACACCTCTATTCACCTGACAACGTCTTCCAGACTCTCAACACATAACGGAGCAGTGGCACCTCTATTCACCTGGTGTCGTCTTCCAGACTCTCAACACATAACGGGGCAGTGACACCTCTTTTCACCTGGTGACGTCTTCCAGACTCTCAACACATAACGGGGGCAGTGACACCTCTATTCACCTGGTGACGTCTTCCAGACTCTCAACACATAACGGGGCAGTGACACCTCTATTCACCTGGCGTCGTCTTCCAGACTCTCAACACATAACGGGGCAGTGACACCTCTATTCACCTGACAACGTCTTCCAGACTCTCAACACATAACGGGGGCAGTGACACCTCTATTCACCTGGTGACGTCTTCCAGACTCTCAACACATAACGGGGGCAGTGACACCTCTATTCACCTGGTGACGTCTTCCAGACTCTCAACACATAACGGGAGCAGTGACACCTCTATTCACCTGGTGTCTGACAACGTCTTCCAGACTCTCAACACATAACGGAGCAGTGACACCTCTATTCACCTGGTGTCGTCTTCCAGACTCTCAACACATAACGGGGCAGTGACACCTCTATTCATCAGGTGCCTGATAACGTCTTATCCTGGCCTAAAAGCTGGTCCATCACTAACCAAAAGAAAACATGCTTTAGTGTTACACACTGGACCTTCTGACTGATTCAGAGGAGAGGGATAATACCTGTTAAACCTCAGTAGTAGTTCCTTATACACAGTTCAGGGTTACTGATCGTCTGTTATGCCACGTTGACAGACAGCATCTCACTCTGAGAGGGAGGCTAACCCACTAGTAAGGCTGGATTTACAGGGTCTGTTACATGTTACCTGATACTGTGTGAGTTAGTTTGGGTCTGCAACAGGGACTATGAGAGGGTCTGTTACATGATACCTGATGCTGTGTGAGTTAGTTTGGGTCTGTAACAGGGACTATGAGAGGGTCTGTTACATGTTACCTGATGCTGTGTGAGTTAGTTTGGGTCTGTAACAGGGACTATGAGAGGGTCTAAGATGGGGGCATTCCTCACACTAACCTCCAGAATGGCCCTAATGAGGAGCTCAGTACAGTATGACATGGCTGTCTCTCAGTGGGAGTGTTCCCACGGTGGTCTGTACAAACAATAGTCCCAGGAATAAAACAACCAGCATATTAAAACATTCTCCTTCAACGTATGCTCCTCCAGTGTCTACTGTTTTTAAAATCTAATTTCACACGCTTTAGTTCTGTCACGTCCTGACCAGTAAAGGGGTTATTTGTTATTGTAGTTTGGTCTGGACGTGGCAGGGGTGTGTTTGTTTTATGTGTTTCGGGGTTTGTTGGGCTATGTTCTGTTTTAAGAGGGGGTGTTTTATTTAGAGTGTTTTGGGGTTTGTTGGGCCATGTTCTGTTCTAAGAGGGGTGTTTGTTTAGAGTGTTTCAGGGTTTGTTGGGCTATGTTCTATGTTAGTATATTTCTATGTTTATCTAGTATGTCTAGTTCTATGTTTAGTTAATGGGGTTGACCTTCAATTGGAAGCAGCTGCTCCTAGTTGCTTCTAATTGAAGGTCCTATTTAAGTGGGGTGTTTTTCTATGGGATTTGTGGGTAGTTGTTCCTTGTTTAGTGTTTGTTGCACCTGACAGGACTGTTTCGTTTTGTTCTTTTTGTATATGTATTTTGTTGTTTCTCCTTCTTCAAATAAAAAGAAGATGAGTATACATATTCCCGCTGCATTTTGGTCCAATCCTTACAACACCGTGACAAGTTCTGATTGTTTTAGTGAGAAAGACAGGTACAGCTGTAGGATCTTAATTGAACCTTTATTTAACTAGGCAAGTCAGTTAAGAACAAATTCTTATTTACAATGATGGGCTAGGAACAGTGGGTTAACTGCCTTGTTCAGGGGCAGAATGTCTGATTTCTACCTTGTCAGCTTGGGGATTCAATCCAGCAACCTTTCGGTTACTAGTCCAACGCTCTAACCACTAGGCTACCTGCCGCCCCATTATTAGGACTTTTATTTGAAGAAAATGTAACCTATATCATTTTTGGGACAACATATCAACAATTCCCTTAAGTCTGGAGGATACATCTAAACACAGACCCTTAATTTAACCAATACTGTCGTAGCAAAATAATCCTGCAGCAACAGGATTTTAACGTTTAGTCCGTAATGTTGCTTGATCGGTGGATAGGTTATTAGCTGGACGAAAGTAAGCTACATGAAAAGTGCAAAACTTTTAATATAACCGTTTGTTAGTGGGAGTTATCAGTGGTCTGATGTAAATCACAAAGCTCATCAGGAAAATTCTCAGCAAAGAAAAAAGTGATCAAATTAAGATCCCACATCAACTCTGGCACTAATCCGTTCATTCAGCCTGTACCTTTGCCTTAAAAAAAAGTTGTCATTTCATCTAGCAAGATAAAAAAAAAATTAAAATGTATATATGCCATCCATGTTTCCTTAACAAAGGAATGTATGACAAGAATGTGTCACTACATCCACAGTGTTAATGCCACACACAGGCTACCCCTCCATCAGGCTCAGTTGTGTCACACCAAACAGGATCCCCTCTCTCAAAGGTGTCACACAAAAACAGTCCCCCCCTCCCCTCTGTGTTGATATTTGTCTGCATCTAAAACAGTCTGATTACTCAAGCCATTTGTACTTAGCTATAAAATGTAGCAAAGCTGGGGACCACCAGGGGAGTGTTCAGACACCCACCCAGGGCTGAATTGTAGCTAACGCTACCTGCCAAAGCCAAACGTTACGTTAGCCAATCTGAGCTAAGTTTGCCCCAGACTGAGTGTCCCCAGGCCTGCTTCATCACCTGCTGTCCCTGTTGCTCCATGGGGACTGAAGGGGGTCAGGCCTCAACCCTGTGTGGGTGTTCCTCACGCCTGTCTCTGTTTGGGACGCTTAGAGAGGGGATCCCAGAGGAGCCGGTCTCATGTATGAAAACAATGTGTCATCATCTAGTTCAGTGTGTGTGTGTGTGTGGGCGTGTGTGTGTGTGGGCGTGTGTCTGTGTGTGTGTGTGTGTGTGTGTGTGTGTGTGTGTGTGTGTGTGTGTGTGTGTGTGTGTGTGTGTGTGTGTGTGTGTGTGTGTGTGTGTGTGTGTGTGTGTGTGTGTGTGTGTGTGTGTGTGTGTGTGCGTATCTCAATCTTTCAGATGGTGTCTTCTGAAAGCTAAACCGCCACACCAGGTGGACAGATTACCCCTCACACGTATAAAAGGTGACAGACTTACTGCTGGTGGTAATGGAGATGAGTAGAGGAGCACAATAACATTCTGACCTACTAACAGTCTGGGCTATAGTTCACGATGGCTGATCCGCTACAGGAAGGGAATTGTCCAGGGGTCCTAGGGTTGACCGGGGTCCTATGTTTGGCCAGGGGTCCTAGGGTTGAGCAGATCTCCTAGGGTTGACCAGGTGTTTGCCAGGGGTCCTTGAGTTGGCCAGGGGTTGGCCAGGGGTACTAGGGTTGGCCAGGTTTACTAAGTTTGGCCAGGGGTACTAGGGTTGGCCAGGGTTACTAGGTTTGGCCAGGGGTCCTAGGGTTGGCCAGGGTTACTAGGTTTGGCTAGGGGTCCTAGGGTTGGTACTAGGGTTGGCCAGGGGGACTAGGGTTGGCCAGGGGTACTAGGGTTGGCCAGGGGTGTGTTGGCTAAAGGTTTCTATCAAACATGTTTGGAAGACGAAAAGAAAGTCAGCATCACAGAGTTCGTGGGTGGTTGGTGGGTGGGTGGTTGGTTTGTTGGTGGGTGGGTGGTTGGTTGGTTGTTTGGTTGCTGGGTGGTTGGTTGTTTGGTTGCTGGGTGGTTGGTGGGTGGGTGGGTGGGTGGGTGGTTTGTGGTTGGTGGGTGGGTGGTTGGTTGGTTGGTTGGTGGTTGGATGGTTGCTGGGTGGATGGTTGCTGGGTGGATGGTTGGTGGGTGGGTTGGTGGGTGGGTGGGTGGGTGGGTGGGTGGTTGGTGGGTGGTTGGTGGGTGGGTGGTTGGGTGGTTGGTTTGTGGGTGGGTTGGTGGGTGGTTGGTTGGTGGGTGGGTGGTTGGTTGGTGGGTGGTTGGTGGGTGCTTGCTGGGTGGTTGGTTGGTGGGTGGTTGGTTGTTGGATGGTTGCTGGGTGGATGGTTGGTGGGTGGTTGGTTCATTGGTGGGTGGGTGGGTGGGTGGGTGGGTGGGTGGGTGGGTGGGTGGGTGGGTGGGTGGGTGGGTGGGTGGGTGGGTGGTTTGTGGTTGGTTGGTGGTTTGTTGGTTGGTGGGTGGTTGGTTCGTTGGTGGGTGGTTGCTGGTTGGTTGGTGGGTGGGTGGTTGGTTCGTCGGTGGGTGGTTGGTTGGTTGGTTGGTAAGTGGTTGATTGGTGTGTGGTTGCTGGGTGGTTGGTTAGTTGCTGGGTGGTTGGTTGGTGGATCGTTGGTTGTTTGGTTGGTTGGTTTGTGGGTGGGTGGTTGGTTGGTTGGTTTCTGGGTGGTTGCTGGGTGGTTGGTGGGTGGTTGGTTTTTTGGTTGCTGGGTGGTTGGTGGGTGGTTGGTTTTTTGGTTGCTGGGTGGTTGGTTGGTTGGTTGGTTGGTTGGTTGGTTGGTGGTTGGTTGGTTGGTTGTTTGGTTGGTTGGTGGGTGGTTGGTTGTTTGGTTGGTTGTTGGGTGGTTGCTGGGTGGTTGGTGTCCTGTTGGGTAGCATAGATGTTGTTGTTGTGTTTTTGTTCCTGGGACTGTAAAGCAGGACACACACACATTTTGGCCTTATATCTATTACAGCATATTGGATGACTGTCATTCCTTTTCCATTCACCCAGTTCAATGTAACATCGATAGGTTTAGGCTACTACATGATACTCTAATGTTCCTGTCCCCATCATTGCAACAACCTAGCTTACAAATTAAAGTTTATAAGGTAGGTGCATACAGGTCGAGAGACAAACTGGAGTAATCAGGGTGAAAGATCGTGACACATTCTGCAAAACAGTATGTTTTAATCAGTTATTTGGTGACGTGAATATATTTAGTATAGTTTTATGTAAAAATGTTATATTTTTAAGTGTTTCACGATTAAACATTTTCTGAAAGTCACTAAGTAGAACGATCCTCCCCTTCCTCCTCTGAGGATCCTCCACTGCCACACACACACACACACACACACACACACACACACACACACACACACACACACACACACACACACACACACACACACACACCACCACCACCACACACCACCACCACCACACACCATCCCCAGACCACCGCACACCATCCCCAGACCACCACACACCACCCCCAACCCACCACACACCACCACCACCACACACCATCTCCAGACCACCACACACCATCCCCAGACCACCACACACCATCCCCAGACCACCACACACCATCCCCAGACCACCACACACCACCACCACCACATACCATCCTCAGACCACCACACACCACCACCACCACACACCATCCCCAGACCACCACACACCATCCCCAGACCACCACACACCATCCCCAGACCACCACACACCACCACCACCACACACCATCCCCAGACCACCACACACCACCACCACCACACACCATCCCCAGAACACCACACACCAACCCCAGACCACCACACACCACCACCACACACCATCCCCAGACAACCACAGACCATCCCCAGATCACCACAACACATTTTGGGGGGGATTATGTGTGTATTGTTTATTTAATGTTATTGTATAAAACGAGATAATACTACACTGTTGGAGCTAGAAACACCAGCATTACTGCACTGTTGGAGCTAGAAACACCAGCATTAATGTACTGTTGGAGATAGAAACACCAGCATTACTGCACTGTTGGAGCTAGAAACACCAGCATTACTACACTGTTGGAGATAGAAACACCAGTATTACTACACTGTTGGAGCTAGAAATACCAGCATTACTACACTGTTGGGGATAGAAACACCAGTATTACTACACTGTTGGAGCTAGAAACACCAGCGTTACTACACTGTTGGGGATAGAAACACCAGCATTACTGCACTGTTGGAGCTAGAAACACCAGTATTACTACACTGTTGGAGCTAGAAACACCAGCGTTACTACACTGTTGGAGCTAGAAACACCAGCATTACTGCACTGTTGGAGCTAGAAACACCAGTATTACTACACTGTTGGAGCTAGAAACACCAGCGTTACTGCACTGTTGGAGCTAGAAACACCAGCATTACTACACTGTTGGAGATAGAAACACCAGCATTACTGCACTGTTGGAGCTAGAAACACCAGCATTACTACACTGTTGGAGCTAGAAACACCAGCGTTACTACACTGTTGGAGCTAGAAACACCAGCATTACTACACTGTTGGAGATAGAAACACCAGCGTTACTACACTGTTGGAGATAGAAACACCAGCATTACTGAACTGTTGGAGCTAGAAACACCATCATTACTGCACTGTTGGAGCTAGAAACACCAGCGTTACTGCACTGTTGGAGCTAGAAACACCAGCATTACTGCACTGTTGGAGCTAGAAACACCATCATTACTGCACTGTTGGAGCTAGAAACACCAGCATTACTGCACTGTTGGAGATAGAAACACCAGTATTACTACACTGTTGGAGATAGAAACACCATCATTACTACACTGTTGGAGATAGAAACACCAGCATTACTGCACTGTTGGAGCTAGAAACACCAGCATTACTACACTGTTGGAGCTAGAAACACCAGCATTACTACACTGTTGGAGATAGAAACACCAGCATTACTACACTGTTGGAGATAGAAACACCAGCATTACTGCACTGTTGGAGCTAGAAACACCAGCATTACTAGACTGTTGGAGCTAGAAACACCAGCATTACTACACTGTAGGAGATAGAAACACCAGCATTACTACACTGTTGGAGCTAGAAACACCAGCATTACTACACTGTTGGAGATAGAAACACCAGCATTACTACACTGTTGGAGATAGAAACACCAGCATTACTGCACTGTTGGAGCTAGAAACACCAGCATTACTAGCACTGTTGGAGCTAGAAACACCAGCATTACTACACTGTAGGAGATAGAAACACCAGCATTACTACACTGTTGGAGCTAGAAACACCAGCATTACTACACTGTTGGAGATAGAAACACCAGCATTACTGCACTGTTGGAGCTAGAAACACCAGCATTACTACACTGTTGGAGATAGAAACACCAGCATTACTGCACTGTTGGAGCTAGAAACACCAGCATTACTACACTGTTGGAGATTGAAACAAGCATTTCGCTGCACCTGTGATAACATCTGCTAAATATGTGTATACAACCAATAAACTTTAATTTGTTTTGATCCTTGCCTTGTCTTTCCAATGTGCACAGAGGATTGAATGACTTGGTGTTAATCTTGATGTCAAGCATCAGATATCCATATAAACGTTTCACTGCCCTAATGAAGACGTCCTATGGAGTTACTACCAATCACCACAGATAGAGTCTCTATGTACTGCATGGATTCACTGTGCAGTCCGTTGACTACTCAGTGGAAGGAAAGGGAAAGGCATGTGAAGACTGCAGAGGCCAGTTCTGTGACTGTCTATAACAGTGTTACACCAGTCTATCAGAGGGTTATGATCATCTAATATCACTGAAGCCACTGTCATTTCATCATCAATATCCCCAGGAGGTGTCACACACACATGTACACGCCCACACACACACACACACACACACACACACACACACACACACACACACACACACACACACACACACACACACACACACACACACACACACACACACACACACACACACACACCAGGAACCATGAGTAAGGAAGGGAGAAGGGTGTTTATGCACATTCTGACCTCATGAACACCTCTCTCACATCGTGTGTATTTCCTGTCAGTGAGTGGTGAAGGTGGTGAGGACTGGAGATAGCTAAACCACCATGTTCCCACTTCCTGGAACATTTCTGCTTGATTCATTATGATGGAACACTCTAAAAATGACTGGGAATTCTGAGATACTAGATTTCCTAAGAAACCTGACATTAAAAGAGCAACACGTGTTATAGAGAGTTTCAGATAGTAGGACAGCGATTTGTGACATGATCTCTAAGGCATCTATTGGTTCAGGATCAATTGGTGCGTTTGGCAATCAACCAGTATGGTTAGACTTATGTGATTAACTATAACATAACTGGAGAACACACTTGATTAGGTTTGGTATTACCTCTGCCAATACATGTGTAAAATAGCAGTAGGAAAAAGAAGATACGACAACAATTAGCATTTCCATATTTGTATTTTATTTTCTGTAAAAGTCCAGAGTAGTATATTTGTCCAGTCAGTTGATTCCTCTGTTACTTAACACAACTCATGCAGGTTAGTTCATTTGAATCCATTCCAAGGATGGACTAAAGCCAGCATAATATCAACCTCAAGTAAAAGGGCACTTGTCTTAGCTTTCACTGGTCTCTATATTTAACACGGTGCCTACAGTTGAGACACTCAGCCTGGAGAAGGTATTTGCAAACGCATTTTTTTTTTTTGCACCCATACACACATAAAAACAAGGGTCAGAAGTGTTGAGATTGGTAGAAGTGAAGAAATAAAACACAAAAAAGTAAACACACACACACACACACAGCCTTAATGCCAGCCACGGTGTGTATTACAGCTGTCTTCTGGACTACCATAGTGCATGCTGGGTAAAATGAGATGGCCAAGACAGTAATAACACAACCAGATGGACTATCATTCAGAGAATCATGGAGAGACACAACCTGATAACTGATCAGAGAACCATGGAGATAGACAGTCTGATAACTGATCAGAGAACCATGGAGATAGACACAACCTGATAACTGATCAGAGAACCATGGAGAGAGACAGTCTGATAACTGATCAGAGAACCATGGAGATAGACAACCTGATAACTGATCAGAGAACCATGGAGATAGACACAACCTGATAACTGATCAGAGAACCATGGAGAGAGACAGTCTGATAACTGATCAGAGAACCATGGAGATAGACACAACCTGATAACTGATCAGAGAACCATGTAGAGAGACAGTCTGATAACTGATCAGAGAACCATGGAGATAGACAGTCTGATAACTGATCAGAGAACCATGGAGAAAGACACAACCTGATAACTGATCAGAGAATCATGGAGATAGACAGTCTGATAACTGATCAGAGAACCATGGAGATAGACAACCTGATAACTGATCAGATAACCATGGAGAGAGACAGTCTGATAACTGATCAGAGAACCATGGAGATAGACAACCTGATAACTGATCTCCCTTTCATTCATTTGTCAACCATAATGATTTCTTTATTTTATTTGTATTTGTGACTAGCTGGTTTGCATACAATCAGGCTGCAATAGCCTTTATACTGCACAAATATACAGCATGGAGCGTTGTGTAGTCTCTATGTCTAGAATATCCCAGCAGGCCGATTGGATAGCCAACACTGGAGAAGTGAGTGGTCACTTGGGATAGGATAGTGAAGTGGCCAACCAGTGGAGCCGGTGTGCCCCTCATCACCAGATCAAAGGACTAATTGACCCTTTGTCACTCAACAGGGGAGTGGACAGACAGGACAAATGACAGATCTGTCTTTCTGCAGCAGTTCATTTCCTCCAGATGGATCTAGTCTGTAACCTATATTTGGAGTATGAAATTTCGATTTGTTTAAATTTTTACTGTCAAAAACTTCGTTTCCCCCGAATTAAGCACATTTATGTCGACTCGGTTTGCATCTAAATGTAACAAATTCGCAAATAATAGGCAGCATTTTCGTTTGCAGTAACACATTTCTATTAATATCATGATCATTTATAGTGCAGTACAAAATCGAATAAATTGATCAAATAAAACAATGATTTGCTAATTTAAAGTACTGACTTTATAGGCCATCAATGTGTGGTCCTAACATTCAATACAATGTGGTGAGAGAAAAAAAACACGGTAAACGCTCTGGTCCAAAATATATTTGATCTGACTTTATCAATTCATTATTGAACTATATCAGTGAGTGGTTGTGTTTTGGCCTGAGCCTGCCTTTCTCCACGGGGTAAGAACGTCGTCTCTTCACCGGCGCGATCTAAACCCGTCCGTGTGTTGGTGGAACTGACTGATTGACTAACGGAACAGCTTGCGCTCCCATTCGAACAGGGATGAGTCAATCTCTGTGTTATATTCAAAGCGAAACCATGAAAGTAGCTGGCCTGTATAAACCAAAGGGAATATCAATGATTCATGGAAAATCACTTTTGTGTCTTGTGTGTAACGGGCATCCACAAAAAAAATGCAAACACGTAGAAATGATCAGGTTTAGGGAAAGATAAATGAAAGCCCATCTAGTGTGTATTTAAGTAATGTTCAAAACGGAAAAATATGATTAAATTCAAACTGCTTAAATCCATGTGGTCTGACCACCTCAATCACATATTAACTGTACACTATTTGACAATGATTAGGCTACTCAACATTTATCAACTAGGATACTTCATCCAAAATAAAACCATGTCTATTTCATAATGTCTTGCACATAATAACTATATTCCTATCAGAAAGCACAACAGAATAAAAATATACACGTTGATTTTAAATTGTTCGAATGTTTTAACAAACAGTTTTTTGTAACTTTCTGACAGGCATGGTAAATCACCTGACACTCCCTTCAGGCCTTCGCTCATTGGTCATCTCAGATAACGGTCCGGGTAAAAACATGCCCACTGGGGCATCAGGCCTCCTTATATGCAGCCCAGAGCCCTGGTTATGAGCAAGCCACCAAGGGCAACCTCAGACTTCAGCTGCTAAAACCACACTACGCCCCTGTACAGTAGTCGCTGCGCTTTACCGTGGAACACGTTTATTCGGAGTGCTTGGATAAAAACGTGCGCACTACAAATATTACCAAATAGAAGACAGCTGAAGTGTTCTCCGTATAATCTCTTGGGATTTTGGCAGAACAGAAGAGTTACCATGGAGTTGCCGGATATTCCTTTCCCTATCACCTCTCCAGATGACTTCTACGACGACCCTTGCTTCAACACCAGCGACATGCATTTCTTTGAGGACCTGGACCCGAGACTCGTTCATGTGGGTCTCCTCAAGCCGGACGACCACCATCACAAAGAGGACGAGCACATCCGGGCACCGAGTGGGCACCACCAGGCCGGCAGGTGCCTCCTGTGGGCCTGCAAAGCCTGCAAGAGGAAGACCACCAATGCTGATCGCAGGAAAGCGGCTACCATGCGGGAAAGAAGGCGACTGAGCAAGGTGAACGACGCCTTCGAGACACTGAAGAGATGTACGTCCACTAACCCAAACCAGAGGCTGCCCAAAGTAGATATCCTGCGGAATGCCATCAGCTATATTGAGTCTCTCCAAGGCCTGCTTCGTGGGGCCGGACAGGAGGGCAACTATTACCCGGTGATGGATCACTATAGCGGGGACTCGGATGCGTCCAGTCCCCGCTCCAACTGCTCAGACGGAATGGTGAGAAACTGAACTATCAAGAATTACGCAAGAATTACGCATTAATATTTTGATGATAGACGAGTGTTTGGTTGACACAAACATTAGCTGTTTTCAGTTTACTTATCGGTATCATTGCTCTTTTTTAGATGGATTTCAATGACCCGTCTTGTCCACCAAGACGGAGAAACAAGTATGATAGCATCTACTTCAACGAAACACCAAATGGTAAGTGTTATTTCCAAGTAATCAACACTCATAAACAGCTTCAGAGCTACAGGTTACGATGACCAATTTGTCATAATTCCGGAGTCTGAAATGGAACACAACTACACGGTCAATGTTGAGTATATTTGACCCAGTATATAAAACCATTTAATTATGAATAAAAACATTTTCGTTTTGCTATGATGTGGTCACTTTATCTTACTTTATTTGATAAGATTTGATGGTCATAATGTTCAAACTAATAGTAAAAACCTGCTACATGTAATAAAAACGTCATATTAATTGTCATATTTTATTTCCAGATTCCAGACACAAGAAGAACTCTGTTATTTCCAGTTTGGACTGCCTATCAAACATCGTGGAGCGCATCACCACGGATACCTCTGCCTGTCCCGCTGTTCAGGACGGTTCCGAGGGTAGCAGCCCCTGTTCTCCCGGGGATGGTTCCATAGCGAGTGAGAACGGAGCCCCCATCCCGTCCCCGATCAACTGCGTCCCCGCCTTGCATGACCCAAACACCATCTACCAGGTGTTGTGAAGTCGGGTCGGTGGACTTAATACAGTAATTGTACATTCTTCAAAACACAACTTATTCCTTATGGGGAGAGAAAATACCAAAGACTTGCCAAGGTCGCTACAAGGCTACACACCAAATAAGTTCCGATACCGGCATTGAAAGACATTAAAAATAGCGGTGTCCAATATCTTAAAGAACCCTTGGTCTACATTGGATAATGTGTGTGTGTGTGTGTGTGTGTGTGTGTGAATGTATGTGTGTGAATGTATTTATATTGTAGTAGGCCTATGCTATTCTAAGATAGTACAAGTCTGAATTTATATGAACGGATACCATTCTATTTGTGATCGACATAATTGAATTAAGGGATTATATCTGTAGTATTATCATTTCCAGTTGGCAAGGCGGAAACGCCTGAGATAAATTAATCCGGAAAGTGAGGACCATTTTGTATATGTGTAAATAAGAGCTGCTTTGCAAAAAAAACGAAATAAACGAACAACACACAGGAAGTGTTTGTAATCATATTTAATATTGCTCTTGGATTGTTGTGTCAGATTTTTAACTTTATATTTATAATATCAAGAACGGAGTGAATTACATTTGAATAAATATATATTTATATATACATTGCATTTTCTATAATTATTTTTGCATGATTTTTGCATGATAATTTTCGAAATTACATACCACAGTGCACGTAATATTAGGCGTACTATTTCTAAAATGATTGATTCAGCCTCGTAATCATACGCTACATCCTTGTGATACCGAAATAACGGTATTTGAACACCACATTATCAGTAATATTGTTGAAAGAAAAAAACTACGCATTGATCAGCAACAGGTAGCCTGGCGGTTAACCCTCCTGCTGTGTTCCGGTCGAATTGGACCGATATACAAGTTATCTCTCTGACAAATGTAGTTCATTTAATCTGATTGTCATAAGGTTTCATGACTTTGTCCACACAGGGCATCTGAACACACAAAATACATTTTGATGATTTTCATTAAGTTTTGGGTGTTTTATTTAACTTTTGTACACCTGTGGTGTTCCCGGTCAAAAATGACTGGTCATTAGAAATGAATGGGTGAGACTACAATTAGTGTATAAAATTGAGTTCAGGCACATGCCCATTCATCAGATGGACACACTTCCTCTCCCAGACCCCCACATGCATGTTTGTTTGAACACACACACACACACACACACACACACACACACACACACACACACACACACACACACACACACACACACACACACACACACACACACACACACCTCACCCCCCTTCTTGGCTTCCATGGCAACCCCCACGGGAACCTTTCCCCAATAGAATCTTTCCCCCACGGGAAAAGATTCTCACAAACAATCGCAACATTATTTCAATAATATATAGACCTTTTCTCGCAGCTATGGTATATAAAGCTTTTTTGAGGCCTTGCTCACAATTCATTCTGTGGCAGCACAATGACCAAACGATATACTTACTGTATGTGAGGCTCTTGATCATATCGTTGATCATGGCACTGGTTAAACTTTGACACAAATGAGTCTGTGATAAATAGCACAATATATTTCATCTGAGTATCTGTTATAGTCAAAATAATCCATACATTATGCTTTTTTTTAACTCAAAAACGAGTTGAGCTCAGGTCAATGAGGCCTACAGGCCGTAAATAGCAAATTAAAGTCCAAAACTTGTAATGTTCACAAGAACTTAAGTTGATAAAAAGATCTAACACAACATTAGGTGATAATATATGTATTATTATGGATTTATAATCAGCTATAATGGGGCGGTCATTTTGGACCGGAAACACAGAATGAATTAACATGAAACGAACACAACAGGAGGGTTAAGAGCGTTGGACCAGAAACTGGAATACAGCTGGTACAAACTCCGACATGGCGAGGAGTCAAGGACAAAAAGTAGTTCTGCTAAATGAGCTTCTCATAAATGATTTAAATGTAACATTAAATGAAAGTGTCACGTCCTGACCAGTAGAGGGTGTAGTTGGGTCAGGACGTGGCATGTTTGTGTTGGTTAAATGTTGGGTGGATGATTGGGACTTCCAATTGAAGGCAGGTGTGTATAGTTGCCTTTGATTGGAAGTCCTATATAGGTGTGTGTGTTTTTCTTTGGGGTTGTGGGTGGTTGTTTTTGCACTGCGTGTTGTGTGCCTGCAAAACTGTTCCTGTCGTGTATATTGTTTTCCAGTGGATGCGTTACTCCTTTTTTGAATTAAAACATGAGCATCCATATTCCCGCTGCAGTTTGGTCTATTCAACACGGCTCTTTTTGTGACAGAACCACCCACCAAAGGACCAAGCAGCAGAAGAGGAGGAAGCCACAGGAGAAGAAAATGGAGGAATGGACCTGGCAGGACGAAAGAAAATTCTGGGCGGACAAGTTAAGGGAGCTAAGGGAACCCGAGAGGCAGCCCCAAGATTTTTTTTGGGGGGGGCACACGGGTAGTTTGGCCAGGCCAGGGAAGAGCCGTAAGCCAGCTACCCGTGACTACAGGGAGGTGCGTACGAGGTGGAGGGCGTCATGTTACGCTGAGGTGCGCACCATCTCGCCTATACGGACGCACAGCCCACTTCGCCCAGTACCAGCGCCCCGCAGGTGCCAGGGCAAGGGGAGCATCGAGCCGGAAGGGGTGATGCCAACCCTGCACTCAAGACCGCCAGTGCGCCCTTTCGGTCCGGTGTTTCCCGCTAGACACACTAGCATGGAGGTGCGTGTCTCCAGGCTGGTACGTCCAATACCTGCCCCACGCATCAGGAGTCAACAGTCGTTATCAGAGCTGCCCGCCAGTCAACAGTCACCAGAGCTGCCCGCCAGTCAACAGTAACCAGAGCTGCCCGCCAGTCAACAGTCGTCAGAGCTGCCCGCCAGTCAACAGTCGTCGGAGCTGCCCGCCAGTCAACAGTCGTCGGAGCTGCCCGCCAGTCAACAGTCGTCGGAGCTGCCCGCCAGTCAACAGTCGTCGGAGCTGCCCGCCAGTCAACAGTCGTCGGAGCTGCCCGCCAGTCAACAGTCGTCGGAGCTGCCCGCCAGTCAACAGTCGCCGGAGTGGCCAGACTGCGCTGAACTGCCGGAGTGGCCGGACTGCGCTGAACTGCCGGAGTGGCCGGACTGCGCTGAACTGCCGGAGTGGCCGGACTGCCCTGAACTGCCGGAGTGGCCGGACTGCCCTGAACTGCCGGAGTGGCCGGACTGCCCTGAACTGCCGGAGTGGCCGGACTGCCTTGAACTGCCGGAGTGGCCGGACTGCCCTGAACTGCCGGAGTGGCCGGACTGCCCTGAACTGCCGGAGTGGCCGGACTGCCCTGAACTGCCGGAGTGGCCGGACTGCCCTGAACTGCCGGAGTGGCCGGACTGCCCTGAACTGCCGGAGTGGCCGGACTGCCCTGAACTGCCAGAGTGGCCGGACTGCCCTTAACTGCCAGAGTGGCCGGACTGCCCTGAACTGCCAGAGTGGCCGGACTGCCCTGAACTGCCAGAGTGGCCGGACTGCCCTGAACTGCCAGAGTGGCTGGACTGCCCTGAACTGCCAGAGTGGCCGGACTGCCCTGAACTGCCAGAGTGGCCGGACTGCCCTGTTCTGCCAGAGTAGCCGGACTGCCCTGTTCTGCCAGAGTGGCCGGACTGCCCTGTTCTGCCAGAGGTGCCCGCCTGCCCTGATCTGCCAGGGTGCCCGGCCTGTCAGGATCAGCCCGAGTGGTCCTCCTGCCCTCCGGTCCAGCCCGAGTGGTCCTCCTGCCCTCCGGCCCAGCCCGAGTGGCCCGCATGCCCTCCGGCCCAGCCCGAGTGGCCCGCATGCCTTCCGGCCCAGCCCGAGTGGCCCGCATGCCTTCCGGCCCAGCCCGAGTGGCCCGCATGCCTTCCGGCCCAGCCCGAGTGGCCCGCATGCCTTCCGGCCCAGCCCGAGTGGCCCGCATGCCTTCCGGCCCAGCCCGAGTGGTCCGTCTGCCAGGGTCAGCCCGAGTGGCCCGTCTGCCCGGCGCAGCGATCGGCGCCAACAGAGTGGGCGACGCCGAAGGTGGAGCGAGGTCCACGTCCTGCACCTGAGCCACCTCCAGGATAGGTGGGTTGGGGAGGGAGGGTGTAGCACAGTGCCGTCGGTGACGGCAGCCACCCTCCCTTCCCTCCCTTATTGTTTATGTGTTCCTTTTTGTTGGGGATTTTTTTTTGTTTTTTTTTTGTGTTTTCCTTTTTTTAGGTGCATCCCGGGGTCTGCACCTTGAGGGGGGGGTACTGTCACGTCCTGACCAGTAGAGGGTGTAGTTGGGTCAGGACGTGGCATGTTTGTGTTGGTTAAATGTTGGGTGGATGATTGGGACTTCCAATTGAAGGCAGGTGTGTATAGTTGCCTTTGATTGCAAGTCCTATATAGGTGTGTGTGTTCTTCTTTGGGGTTGTGGGTGGTTGTTTTTGCACTGCGTGTTGTGTGCCTGCAAAACTGTTCCTGTCGTGTATATTGTTTTCCAGTGGATGCGTTACTCCTTTTTTGAATTAAAACATGAGCATCCATATTCCCGCTGCAGTTTGATCTATTCAACACGGCTCTTTTTGTGACAGAAAGCTATCACATTTTGGGGAATTTTGAGAAGTTTCATAGATTCAAATATTTTATTTGTTTTTATCGAATACATGATGACATTTTGCTAACGTGTATTTCCTCTTTGACATGTTTCGCTGTCAGGTCTATCGAATAAGCCTACTTAAAAATGCCATTAGTATTTTTACCATTTCAGGGGTAATTAAACCTAGGTTTATGATTTTACAGATAGCCTGCAGTGAGTGATCTTACAAATTCTCATAGAGAAATTATCAATAGGCAACATATTGATTTTGGATATCTGGATTTTAGAAAAAAAATATATTATTTGAAAATAAAATATCGAAATGGAAGACTTGTAAACCCACCTGAGTTAGGCTACTGTCGCTTCACAAGAGTGGGCCCACCTGAGTTAGGCTACTGTCGCTTCACAAGAGTGGGCCCACCTGAGTTAGGCTACTGTCGCTTCACAAGAGTAGGCCCACCTGAGTTAGGCTACTGTCGCTTCACAAGAGTGGGCCCACCTGAGTTAGGCTACTGTCGCTTCACAAGAGTGGGCCCACCTGAGTTAGGCTACTGTCGCTTCACCAGAGTAGGCCCACAAGAGTAGGCCCACCTGAGTTAGGCTACTGTCGCTTCACAAGAGTAGGCCCACCTGAGTTAGGCTACTGTCGCTTCACCAGAGTAGGCCCACCCAAACTGCAATGCGCGATGTTAAAGTAAGTAAGATGTGTATTATTGTGCTGAACAGTTAACACATAACAGCAACACACACATGAAGCGTCACTCTTTTTATTTACAAAAAATACCACAATGAGAAGCTAACAACAGTCCGCTGTGAGAGGACAGGACATGAGAAGCTAACAACAGTCCGGTTTGAGAGGACAGGACATGAGAAGCTAACAACAGTCCGCTGTGAGAGGACAGGACATGAGAAGCTAACAACAGTCCGCTGTGAGAAGACAGGACATGAGAAGCTAACAACAGTCCGCTGTGAGAGGACAGGACATGAGAAGCTAACAACAGTCCGGTGTGAGAGGACAGGTCATGAGAAGCTAACAACAGTCCGCTGTGAGAGGACAGGTCATGAGAAGCTAACAACAGTCCGCTGTGAGAGGACAGGACATGAGAAGCTAACAACATTCCGGTGTGAGAGGACAGGACATGAGAAGCTAACAACAGTCCGCTGTGAGAGGACAGGTCATGAGAAGCTAACAACAGTCCGCTGTGAGAGGACAGGTCATGAGAAGCTAACAACAGTCCGGTGTGAGAGGACAGGACATGAGAAGCTAACAACAGTCCGGTTTGAGAGGACAGGACATGAGAAGCTAACAACAGTCCGGTGTGAGAGGACAGGTCATGAGAAGCTAACAACACTCCGCTGTGAGAGGACAGGTCATGAGAAGCTAACAACAGTCCGCTGTGAGAGGACAGGACATGAGAAGCTAACAACAGTCCGCTGTGAGAGGACAGGACATGAGAAGCTAACAACAGTCCGGTGTGAGAGGACAGGACATGAGAAGCTAACAACAGTCCGCTGTGAGAGGACAGGTCATGAGAAGCTAACAACAGTCCGCTGTGAGAGGACAGGTCATGAGAAGCTAACAACAGTCCGGTGTGAGAGGACAGGACATGAGAAGCTAACAACAGTCCGGTTTGAGAGGACAGGTCATGAGAAGCTAACAACAGTCCGCTGTGAGAGGACAGGTCATGAGAAGCTAACAACAGTCCGCTGTGAGAGGACAGGACGTGAGAAGCTAACAGCAGTCCGGTGTGAGAGGACAGGACATGAGAAGCTAACAACACTCCGGTGTGAGAGGACAGGTCATGAGAAGCTAACAACAGTCCGGTGTGAGAGGACAGGACGTGAGAAGCTAACAACAGTCCGGTTTGAGAGGACAGGACATGAGAACCTAACAACAGTCCGGTGTGAGAGGACAGGACATGAGAAGCTAACAACAGTCCGGTGTGAGAGGACAGGTCATGAGAAGCTAACAACAGTCCGGTGTGAGAGGACAGGACATGAGAAGCTAACAACAGTCCGGTGTGAGAGGACAGGACATGAGAAGCTAACAACAGTCCGGTGTGAGAGGACAGGACATGAGAAGCTAACAACAGTCCGGTGTGAGAGGATAGGACATGAGAACCAATCATAGTCTGCTGTGAGAGGACAGGACATGAGAAGAATGGACTGTGACAACATAATTCACATAACACGAAAGCAGACAGTAGGACATCCAGTGCAACTTGTCGGTTCCATGACATGGGTCTAGCCGGGGTCTGGATGGCTGTGGCGGGCAGAGGCAGTTGTCCCTGCCGGTACAGAAGCCGGCAGCATGGCGGACGCACGCCGGTGCTGAGACCTCTGCGGGTGGGCAGTTTACTTTCGGCGGCGGGCTGCGGCTCCCTTCTTGCTGCTGCAATGCGCCAACAGTGCAAACACACGTTAGGGGTCCTGTTCTGTTATGTAGGTAATGCCCTCTAGTGGCAAGCATTGGCTTTAAACAGCAGCCAATGACATAGTCCCCTTGGTGAACCATAGTTAGAATGTATGGTTTATTTACATGTTTAGGATGACATACAATGTGTAAATTAGAATATCCAAAATAGTCTATGGGCCAACATTCATTCTGAGGTCAGGAGGCACTATTTATACAACGTTATTACTACTGTGAGAGTAAATCGTATTTTAAAAGAAGGAAAAATAAGTTATGTTTGATTTGATTCTTTGTTCAAAATGTTGGACTACCTTTAAGCTATCCTAGATAGAGTGTTATGTTCAGTATGCTATTGTAAAATACAGTAAATGTCATGTTCAGTATGCTATTGTAAAATACAGTAAATGTCATGTTCAGTATGCTATTGTAAAACACAGTAAATGTCATGTTCAGTATGCTATTGTAAAACACAGTGAATGTAATGTTCAGTATGCTATTGTAAAACACAGTAAATGTCATGTTCAGTATGCTATTGTAAAACACAGTGAATGTAATGTTCAGTATGCTATTGTAAAACACAGTAAATGTCATGTTCAGTATGCTATTGTAAAACACAGTGGCTGTCATGTTCAGTATGCTATTATAAAACACAGTAAATGTCATGTTCAGTATGCTATTGTAAAATACAGTACATTTCATGTTCAGTATGCTATTGTAAATCACAGTAAATGTCATGTTCAGTATGCTATTGTAAAACACAGTGGCTGTCATGTTCAGTATGCTATTGTAAAACAGAGTGGCTGTCATGTTCAGTATGCTATTGTAAAACACAGTGAATGTCATGTTCAGTATGCTATTGTAAAACACAGTGGATGTTATGTTCAGTATGCTATTGTGAAATACAGTACATTTCATGTTCAGTATGCTATTGTAAAACACAGTAAATGTCATGTTCAGTATGCTATTGTAAAACACAGTGGCTGTCATGTTCAGTATGCTATTGTAAAACACAGTAAATGTCATGTTCAGTATGCTATTGTAAAACACAGTGGATGTTATGTTCAGTATGCTATTGTAAAACAGAGTGGCTGTCATGTTCAGTATGCTATTGTAAAACACAGAGAATGTCATGTTCAGTATGCTATTGTAAAACACAGTGGATGTTATGTTCAGTATGCTATTGTAAAATACAGTAAATTTCATGTTCAGTATGCTATTGTAAAACACAGTAAATGTCATGTTCAGTATGCTATTGTAAAACACAGTGGCTGTCATGTTCAGTATGCTATTGTAAAACACAGTAAATGTCATGTTCAGTATGCTATTGTAAAATACAGTAAATTTCATGTTCAGTATGCTATTGTAAATCACAGTAAATGTCATGTTCAGTATGCTATTGTAAAACACAGTAAATGTCATGTTCAGTATGCTATTGTAAAACACAGTGGATGTCATTTTGACCAGTGTTAGCTAGTTTTAGTCAGACTCACACATTTGGATTTAGTTGACTGACCATGCTGCAATACAATGTCAAGCTAATGCCATACTTACCTCAGTTATATCAGATGGCAAACTATTAAAGTATCCCATCGAGACAAACAAGCTCAGGGAGAGATCCATATACAGTAATACTATAAGTATACTATTTGTCATCCTTGAAGAATGAAAGTTCTCCACACGTGACTCATCCACCCAGACTCAGACAGAAAGACTCATCCACACAGACTCAGACAGACAGATGGCAAAGAAATTAAGGCAATAAATTAATGTGGGCTACAATGTTTAGTAGGCCAATGTTAAGAGCAATTTGTTCCCTTTTGATCAATCTTGAAGAATACTTGGGCAAATGAAAGAGAAAGTGGTGAAACTTTCAATTCTTCACGAGTACTTCCAATAGCTGGGGATGATGTGGTGAAAGTACTTCCTGTTGACATATTATGCTGTTGAGCCTCACTTCCTATTGACATATTATGGTGTTGAGACTCACTTCCTATTGACATATTATGGTGTTGAGCCTCACTTCCTATTGACATATTATAGTGTTGAGCCTCACTTCCTATTGACATATTATAGTGTTGAGCCTCACTTCCTTTGCCTCTGAAGCAGCCCTTGCAGTACATGTACAACAACACAGAGCCATACTGTATAGAACTAGGGTTCTGATGTGGACTTTACAGTACTTCTCACTATTGTATCACATGATGATGAGAATGTGATGGAACGGCTGTAGAGAAATGTTGTTAAATACCTCTCCTGTGGTACGGTCGATATAAGTCACTCATTATTGGCTAGTCTCGTAAGGTGGATGGTGTTTCAGGGGGTCAGCAATGGAATTATTTTAATGTTTTTACTACGCACAACACTTCAAGGTTTTGCAATGGCCTACCTTTTTGCAAAAACAAAATGTCCGCCTTGTAAACCTGTTCTAAGGACATTTTGTGTGCTTCTTAGTGCAACAGTCATGCCTTAGTGTTGCAGAAGTGAGCCGTAGAATGTTGACCAACACAACTCTTTGTCAAGCCCTCTTCTAACTCTGACCAGGATTAAAGTGTTATGACAATGCCTTTCATTAGTCATTATTAGGACATGCATCAGATCAGAGTATCATACTGTCTGTCTCTGAGGAGTGAAGAGAGTGTGGGTTTTTGTCCCAAATCAGAACCCTATGGGTTCCTGGTAAAGAAGTAGTGCACTATATTCGGAATAGGGTTCCATTTGGGACACAAACAATGACTGGGAGAGGAAGGAATTCTGAAGGAGTGAGAGGCAGTACTTACTGTTTCTGAAGCTCATCAATACGATTTCTGAGAGAGATGACCTGAAAACAACACATGAGCGTGTTTAAACCCATCAGAAGCAGCAGGGAGGTTGCCAGGGGCCTTACATTTGACCCCTGACCTCTGGGTCATTAGTGACAACTTTAAAGAGACAGCAGCAGTCCTGTTGGAATGAACTGTTGGTCTGAGGTGGGCAACCAAGAGTACTCTCACCGACACACGTACCCACTACAGCACTAGTGGATACTAGTGTCTAGATCGGCACAGTCAATATCTTCACAAGGGTTGTAGTTGATCTGATGTCATTAAATCACAGGAGGGGAGGACGGCTCACACTAATAATGACCGGAACGGAGCGAAAGAAATGGCATCAAACACCTTTCATCAAACAATGTGTTTCATGTATTTGATTCCATTCCAACCATCCTACTCCAGCAATTACCACAATTACCTCCCCAATTAACATCTACGGGATTGTGTCCCCCCACAGGTTAGTTCAGCTAACGTGTGCTAATGTGATTAGCATGAGGTTGTAAGTAACAATAACATTTCCCAGGACATAGACATATCTGATATGGGAAGAAAGCATTCTTGTTAATCTAACTGCACTGTCCAATTTACAGTAGCTATTACGGTGAAATAATACCATGATATTGTTTGAGGAGAGTGCACAGTTATGTACTTGAAAATGTATCAATAAACCAATTAGGCACATTTGATTTTGGCCATCTAGTGGCCAAACTCGAAATTGCACCTAACCTGGAATAATACATTGTGACCTTTCTCTTGCATTTCAAAGATAATGGAAAAAAAATGTGCATGTTTTTTCTTTGTATTTTCTTTTACCAGATCTATTGTGTTATATTCTCTTACATTCATTTGACATTTCCACAAACTTCAAAGTATTTCCTTTCAAATGACATCAATAATATGCATATCCTTTCTTCAGGTCCTGAGCTACAGGCAGTTAGATTTGGGTATGTCATTTTAGGCGAAAATTTAAAAAAGGTTCCGATCCTTCTAAGATGCCACCTCTGACTATTAACCTTTGACCTGTCCTCTTTCACCTGAGGGCAGACACTGCTGCCTCTGTTGAGGTTTGGTTTGCATGGTCCTTCTAAAGCATCCAGACCCTGCAGAGAGACTAGACCAGACCATACACTCCCTAGGCTGTCTGTTGCAGACCCAGGACCTGTGTTTAGACCCACGCAGTCTTTAGGCTCTGGCTGCAGCTCTATGGCTGCGAATGACCCAGGGCCTATCCTTAGACCATGCACTCTTTAGGCTCTGGCTGCAGCTCTATGGCTGCGACTGACCCAGGGCCTGTCCTTGGAGCATGTCTTTATTTATTACTCAATTGACTAAGCTCCTCCCCTCTCATACATAGTGTTGACCTGGAGGACATCAGAGCTGAACGGGTTCATTTGTTAACAAGGAGGGGAAAGTGATCATGGGTTAAGAGTGGGACCGGGGTGGCAGGTAGCCTAGTGGTTAGAGTGTTCGACTAGTAACCGAAAGGTTGCAAGATCGAATCCCCGAGCTGACAAGGTACAAATCTGTTGTTCTGCCCCGTCATTGAAAATAAGAATTTGTTCTTAACTGACTTGCCTAGTTAAATAAAGGTAAATAAAAGAGCAAAATCGACAACTGTCAGATCCTTCCTTACAGAATGAGAGAACACCTTTACCCTCTGATTATAAATCAGTGGCCTTCTGTCTGAACGACAACCATCAGGTCCTTCCTTACAGAATGAGAGAACACGTTTACCCTCTGATTATAAATCAGTAGTCAATAAATTAAGTAACAGCACAATAGCACAGCTTTTTACCAAAACAGGGGCGGGAGGGCACTTTGTTATTGTTTCAATTGCTGATTGCCATTTTAATTTCAATTTACTTCCCGAATTGTCTGAATTCAAAAGTAAATTGACCCTGAACCATTTACATTCTAATTATTCTAATTATTATAACAATAACAAAGCGTACTCCCACCCAATGTTCCAGCACTGAGCAAATTTCAGGTCTGCTGAGGACAAACTTGAACGTTGTGAATATTCTGTGCAACTTCCAGGGCGCATTTACAGTGAAAAGTGAGGCTGTACCTGTTTTAAGTTACAGTTTCAGACAGTGGTCAAGTAGGCTACTGCGGCTATTTGATCATAACCTAGGCCTACCAGAGTGGCCTACCATCAAAAACTACGCCTAGATATTACCGTCGCAAGGCATATGAATTAACAGCAAACGACGCAATTATCACAACACACACGTTGTAATATGGCACATGCGTTGTAATATGGCCATACAGAAATGGTTTGTCGAGATCGGTGTGGAAGATCTTGACTGGCCTGCACAAAGCCCTGACCTCAACCCCATCGAACACCTTTGGGGATGAATTGGAACGCTGACTGCGAGCCAGGCCTAATCGCCCAACCAGTGCCTGACCTCACTAATTCTCTTGTGGCTGAATGTAAGCAAGCCTCTACAGCAATGTTCCATCATCTAGTGGAAAGCCTTCTCAGAAGAGTGGAGGCTGTTATAGCAGCAAAGTGCGGGGACCAACTCCATATTAATGCCCATGATTTTGGAATGAGATGTTTGACGAGCAGGTGTCCACATACTTTTGGCCATGTAGTGTATGTAGCGACTACAGATTGACCCTTTAAATTATGTGGGGAGAAAAAAATCTAAAATATATATATATTTTTTTATTGTATAAAAAAAGAATACTTAATTGAAAGGCGAATTGACTCCAACCCTAATGTATAATAACGCTCATTTTGCATAGTATCTTTGCGGAAGAAGCACATTAAAAATGTAAATGTAAAAAATCCCTCACCTCATACTTCTGCCTCTTGAGTTTCTCAATGTGTTCGTACTTCTCAGACTCCAGTTGGTGCATCCAGTCCCATAGATCCTTAGCCTTATCCCTGCAAAGGACAGAACATTCAGGAGGTTGGGTTAAAAACTGCACATTTCTGGGATCTGAAAATGACAATAGGGAAATGAAGTATTCTCATAGTCCAAGAGATGTCTACAAGGAACATTCTAGTTCCTCTACAACTATGTCAAGCTGCTCAGGTTCAGGACTCTGCCTCCTTTACTAACACAGAAACATATCCACACTCCCACCGAAACTAAAATCTTACTTCAGCTTGTCCTCGTTCAGATGGTCGATGTTGAGAGGCTTGCGTCGCTCCGCTAGGATCTTCTTCTTCTTCTCTCTCTCAGTCTGCTTCTTACCTCCTCTCTTAGTGTCAGCCTGGGGAGGTGACAGAGCACATAGGGAATATAGCCTGGCTGCCATTCACATCACTCAGGCCCAACGCCACGACCTGCTAATGTTTCTTCTGGATCTGCTTTGCTCCTCGACTCTTTGAGAAAGCGAACACATTCTGACCGTTCTGATTGGTCCCAGAAACCGATGGTTGGGACTGAGCTGGCCTACACGAATAAATGAATCACGTCGTTTTTGACGTCAGCACAAACGACTTCTAGGATGGCGGGTTCAGACAGATGTTTGGACGATCGAAAGAACAACGGAATTAAATTCAGGATGAGTCGTCAGGTAATGGGATATAAGGGGGGCCATTTTAGATTTCATCTAGGTCTGTGTTGAACAAGAGGTTCAGAGCTACAGCTCATAATTACAAACAATCTGTAACTTCAATCATGTGACGTCTGTCTGTCATATCTTCCAATCCTGTTATGTTGTTACATGATGCGTGTCGTTTCATGGACCCAACTAGGACTGATGCATCCACTAAAAAACCTTAAGACGTGTTTTACAAAAGAGCAGGTTGGCTGTGATGAAGATAGGTCCTTGTTTAACAAAGAGGTACACTATATGTAGGGAACAATGTAGTACACTCTATATGTAGGGAACAATGTAGTACACTCTATATGTAGGGAACAAGGTAGTGCACTCTATATGTAGGGTAGTACACTCTATATGTAGGGAACAAGGTAGTACACTCTATATGTAGGGAACAAGGTAGTACACTCTATATGTAGGGAACAAGGTAGTTCACTCTATATGTAGGGAACAAGGTAGTACACTCTATATGTAGGGAACAAGGTAGTACACTCTATATGTAGGGAACAAGGTAGTACACTCTATATGTAGGGAACAAGGTAGTACACTCTATATGTAGGGAACAAGGTTGTGCACTCTATATGTAGGGAACAAGGTTGTGCACTCTATATGTAGGGAACAAGGTAGTGTACTCCCGAGTGGCGCAGCGGTCTAAGGCACGGCACATTAGTGCTAGAGCCAACACTACAGACCCTGGTTCAATTCCAGGCTCTGTCACAACCGGCCGTGATTGGGAGTCCCATAGAGTGGCGCACAATTGGCCCAGTGTCGTCCGGGTTATGGTTTGGCAGGGATAGGCCTTCATTGTAAATAAGAATTTGCTCTTAACTGACTTGCCTATTGAAATAAAATAATATGTAGGAAACGAGGAGTGTTTTGAGAGGCCCTGGATTTGTGTTTAGCGTGCTGTGTGTGGAGGTCACCTGACCTTCTGCAGGGAGCTGCTATAGCTGGAGCCCATGTTGGTCAGAGCTGACTTCTTCTTAGCGTCATCATCAGCCTTTCTCCTTTGATCCATCTCCTCCTTCTTCAGCCTCTCCTCCTGTACAAGCAACCACAACACCCACGTTAAGCAACCACAACATCCACGTTAAGCAACCACAACACCCACGTTAAGCAACCACAACACCCACGTTAAGCAACCACAACACCCACGTTAAGCAACCACAACATCCACGTTAAGCAACCACAACACCCACGTTAAGCAACCACAACATCCACGTTAAGCAACCACAACACCCATGTTAAGAAACAACACCCACGTTAAGCAACCACAACACCCACATCAAGTAACCACAACACCCACGTTAAGCAACCACAACACCCACGTCAAGTAACCACAACACCCACGTTAAGTAACCACAACACCGACATTAAGCAACCACAACACGCACGTTAAGCAACCACAACACCCATGTTAAGAAACAACACCCACGTTAAGCAACCACAACACCCACATCAAGTAACCACAACACCCACGTTAAGAAACAACACCCACGTTAAGCAACCACAACACCCACATCAAGTAACCACAACACCCACGTTAAGCAACCACAACACCCACGTCAAGTAACCACAGCACCCACGTTAAGCAACCACAACACCCACGTTAAGCAACCACAACACCCACGTTAAGCAACCAAATGTTGAATGAATTCATGTGTTTGCTTGCAGAGTTTAGGCTATACAGACCTCACGTCTGGCCTGGCGTTCCTTGTCCTTCTCTGTGCGTACCCTCTGGATCTCGGCCCTCTCTGACCTACGTTTCTCCTGGAGGAGAGGAATAGAACCACATACACAGCTGTTTACAGGTCTGCCACCAGAAGACATGGTTTACTGTAACCTTGTTACTTGGGCTAAGAGATAGGTTGTTTACAGGTCTGCTACCAGAAGACATGGTTTACTGTAACCTTGTTACTTGGGCTAAGAGATAGGTTGTTTACAGGTCTGCTACCAGAAGGCATGGTTTACTGTAACCTTGTTACTTGGGCTAAGAGATAGGTTGTTTACAGGTCTGCTACCAGAAGGCATGGTTTACTGTAACCTTGTTACCGTGCCTAAGAGATAGGTTGTTTACAGGTCTGCTACCAAAAGACATGGTTTACTGTAACCTTGTTGCTTGGGCTTAGAGATAGGTTGTTTACAGGTCTGCTACCAAAAGACATGGTTTACTGTAACCTTGTTACTTGGGCTAAGAGATAGGTTGTTTACAGGTCTGCCACCAGAAGACATGGTTTGCTGTAACCTTGTTGCTTGGGCTAAAGGATAGAAAGCATGTTCTAGAAGTTCTTCAAGACAGAAGGCCAAAATTCCCAAAAGATCAACATCGACCAATCTATTAGTTTGGGCTCCATTCCGCAAGTCAAGCATAGTTTCTACTCCTGTATTTATACTTGGTTCTACCAGGGTTGGGGTCAAATCCATTTCAATTCCTGTCACGTCCTGACCCTTGTAAGAGGTCATTTTCCATAGTAGAGTGGTCAGGGCGTGACAGGTGGGTGTTTTGGGTGGTTTTGGTTTTCTGTTTCTATGTTGGGTTTTCTAGATTTCTATTTCTATGTTTTTGTTTTCTATGTTTTGGCCAGGTATGGTTTCCAATCAGAGGCAGCTGTCTATCGTTGTCTCTGATTGGAAGCCATACTTAGGCAGCCTGTTTTCATGTGTGAGTGTGGGTAGTTGTTTTCCTTTTTGTCAAAGTGTACCTTACGGAACTGTTGTCGGTCGTTGTGTTGTTTTGTTCAAGTGTCTTCATTAAAAGTCAAATATGAGCACTATACACGCTGTGCCTTGGTCTCCTTTAGACGACCCATGTTACAATTCCAGTCAATTCAGAACGTTAACCAAATTCCAACTCCAATTCCAAATGTTCCTAATTGAAAAGAATAGAAGAGAATTGTAGTTGTAATTGCAGAGTACTTCCTGAATGGTCTGCAATTTAAATGGATTTGATCCCAAACCCTGGTATTTACACCTGTGTTTACAGCTGTAAAGGCGAGGTAATAACAGCTCACAATTCTGGACTTGAGGGCAATAAGCTCCTCCTCCTCCTTCTTCCTGTTCTCAAAGTGGACGTCGATCAACCCCTGCAGCTCAATCAGGTCTTTGTTCTGACGCTTCTTATGGAGGTCCTGTTAAACAACAAAGTTAGAGAGAGATTACCTCAAGTGTAGTATCACTGTACCAAACCTAAACGGTTGCTTTCTTTTGGCCAATGATGTTTTAGTTCATGAAACAGGATTTAGGAAGAAGAATTTATAGTGTACTTACGTCAAAGTCCACCTTCTCACCATCAGGGACCTTAGGGACTCTATGGAATGTCAAAAGATGCCACTTAAGTTATATCTAATGCTTTAGGACAACGCAGCAAAATTCACCGGGTTCTGGCGTTGCCACTGTTGGTTCTGTCCTTATAAAACATTTAGCATACAAGCTACAGGGTTACAAACATGTGGAAGCCAGGGTTCTGTCCTTATAAAACATTTAGCATACAAGCTACAGGGTTACAAACGTGTGGAAGCCAGGGTTCTGTCCTTATAAAACATTTAGTATACAAGCTACAGAGTTACAAACATGTGGAAGCCAGGGTTCTGGACTTCCAGTCAATTCCATTTCAATTCAGTCAATTCACCAAGTAAACCTGAAATTCTAGCAATTCCAATTTGTTCAATTCCTCCTTCACTTGTTTTTTCAATTAGGACAATTGGAATTGGAATTTCAGTTTACTTCCTGAATGGACTGAATTGATCCCAACTCTGATGAACACACATACACAGCTTGAACTGGTTGGTTTGACATGAATGTTGGATATAACTTCTACTCACTTGAACTTGGGCTTCTCCTCTGTTCAGTAAGAACATCGTAAAAGGGGGAAGAATATGTTACAGTGTTAGAGATATCACATACAGTGACAAGGATCTCAAGCAACAGACCCAAATGGAGGTTTAGTTAATCAAGGGGACATATCCGTGTGGACACACTTGGTGTTACACCTCTGGGCCGCAGTTTCAGGCTACTTTTAACTTGTAAAAATAATAACAAATTATTATTATAATAGGAAAAGTAAACCGTTTGTAGGTTTTACTTTCAATTTCACAATGTTAATTTGGTATGTGTTAGTGAAAAAAGTTGTATAACATGTATAATAACAGACATGTACAGTATAGGTGCTTGTAAGGATGAGTAGGACAAGAACAATACCTTACTATTTACTATGTAGGATCTCTATGCTATTTATGAGTTCCATTCTCTTTTTTTTCTTCATTATAACTACTTCATTGTCAGAATTAGACTCTTTCTACAATCCAAGACTGAATTCTGTACTTGGATGATACATGTTAATTCTATTCCAAAAGTCAAGTTGGTGGTAGAAATATTATTAAATAAGAAATTACAATGAATTGTCAATAAATAGTGAAACATCGTTGACATTGTGATTAGATTTTGGCTTGACCTTCACACACAAACAGGTAGAAACCACAAGCAAAGCAACAGCAACACTCTTGCAGTCAGAGAAATACAAAGTACCATCTTGTTCTCCTTCCTCGACTGGTTTGGCAGAATGTCATGCAGGAAGAGAAGCAGACAAAGCAGACATGAACATAGGAGTCACTGCAGCATTTCATATTCCGTCACCCTTTCTCACGCTGTCACAACAAGTCTGTTTGCTGACCTTTCTCATAAGGCCACTCAGACTGTAGTTTCGCGTGACAGACTATTCACGTGAGATTTGGTTCTTGGTTCTGAGATTACTCAGGCCTTGACTTTCATTCATTTGTTGGGAGTATGGGGAAATATATTTAGCAGGAGACTAAATTTGGCCAGTATTTTGCTGCTGGAGCACATGGACTCATGGACATGGTCTCTTTCTCCAGTCTTGCGATACCGTAAACCTCCTGAACTGGGAGAGGAGACTGACACAGTGCAGTCTGTCCAATCAGAAGTACACATACAACTTTAAGAACTTGAATACACATACCTTCCTCTTCATAGGCCTCTGCATGCAGCAAGCGTCCAAAGCAAGAGCAGAATAGATATCATGATGAGTGATATATACTGTACATAAGCTCAGGACAAGCTGTCGGTGCCTGCTAGGGTTGAAAAGTTCCGGAATGTTCCAGAAATCTTCCAATGGGATTTCTGAAGAAAAAAAACTGGAAACTTTGTGAAAGTTCCCAGAAGTTTACAACCCTGGTGCCTGCTAGCACATTCACTACACTTCAGTTAACTAGGCACTGCTCTGCAGAACATTCACTCACCCAAATTGAGGTGTTTATGACCAGTGTAATACACCATCAATTACAGTAAATGTGGCCAGAAGTACAGTTGAAGAAAACAGGTAAATATGAATATGAACTATAACAATATATAATTGATATAAAGTATTATATTAAATAACACCCCAATGTGAGAGCTAAGCAAGTTGTAACAGTGATCAACTTTCTGTATCATTCCTGTAATCATTCCTTTATAGGTTAACAAAATAAGCTTTTCAGACAAGATCTCAAAAGGGGCAAAGAAAGATCCTTTATATGCGGAAAGGACATCCTTCATCCATGCCGTTACGGTAATGAAAAACACAGCTATAATGAGGTTCATGGAATGGGGGACTACCTTCCTCAACATCATCTCTGTAATGGTGAAATTAGGACGATTGAGGAAGAGTAACAGAGGTGGGCATGGATGAAAAAAAGACCTTAATTCACATAAAGTCATCAGGTTATTTTGGAGCAGGATTTAAATATAATAGTCAGGTTATTTTGGAGCAGGATTAAAAGATAATATTCAGGTTATTTTGGAGCAGGATTTAAATATAATAGTCAGGTTATTTTGGAGCAGGATTAAAAGATAATAATCAGGTTATTTTGGAGCAGGATTAAAAGATAATATTCAGGTTATTCTGGAGCAGGATTAAAATATAATAATCCGGTTACAGTGGAGCAGGATTAAAATATAATAATCAGTTACTTATGATGGAAGCTTTCTTTCTTCCATTGAGCATTTTCATACATTTGCCATATTCAAAACATTTCTAGAAAGCAACCTCCAGGTTCTAATACATTCCCAACATATACAGAAAGTTTAGAGCACTACAAAATCAAGGGCTCATTATATTTTCTCCAGTTGCATTCTGGGAGAAGCAGCTCCCGGTGATGTGATACAGTAAGTATGGAAGATAGCAGCTCCCGATGAGGTGATACAGTAAGTATGGAAGATAGCAGTCATTGGTTTAGCTTTAGTTGCTAGCACCCTTACTAGTTTAGTAAATATGCCCAGATAGGGCTATAGTATCTATTCATCTACAAGCACTATGCATCTGCAGCATCTAACAGCACATCCTCATTAACCCCTAGCTCCTACCACCATCTAGGTACATCTCAGATCTCATCCTCATTAACCCCTAGCTCCTACCACGGTCTAGGCACATCTAAAACCACATTCCTCATTAACCCCTAGCTCCTACCACTGTCTAGGCACATCTCAGAACTCATCCTCATTAACCCCTAGCTCCTACCACCTGTCTAGGTACATCTCAGATCTCATCCTCATTAACCCCTAGCTCCTACCACGGTCTAGGCACATCTAACACATTCATCCACCTCTGGCCTGCTGGCCCCCCTACCTCTGAGGAAGCACAGTTCCCGCTCAGCCCAGTCAAAACTGTTCGCTGCTCTGGCACCCCAATGGTGGAACAAGCTCCCTCACGACGCCAGGACAGCGGAGTCAATCACCACCTTCCGGAGACACCTGAAACCCCACCTCTTTAAGGAATACCTAGGATAGGATAAAGTAATCCTTCTAACCCCCCCCCCCCCCTTAAAAGATTTAGATGCACTATTGTAAAGTGATTGTTCTACTGGATATCATAAGGTGAATGCACCAATTTGTAAGTCGCTCTGGATAAGAGCGTCTGCTAAATGACTTAAATGTAAATGTAAATGTAACACCACATTCCTCATTAACCCCTAGCTCCTACCACTGTCTAGGTACATCTCAGATCTCATCCTCATTAACCCCTAGCCTCTACCACCGTCTAGGCACATCTAACAGCACATTCCTCATTAACCCCTAGCTCCTACCACCGTCTAGGTACATCTCAGATCTCATCCTCATTAACCCCTAGCTCCTACCACCGTCTAGGCACATCTCAGATGTCATCCACATTAACTCCTAGCTCCTACTACCGTCTAGGTACAGCTCAGATCTCATCCTCATTAACCCCTAGCTCCTACCACCGTCTAGGTACAGCTCAGAACTCATCCTCATTAACCCCTAGCTCCTACCACCGTCTAGGCACATCTCAGATCTCATCCTCATTAACCTCTAGTTCCTACCACCATCTAGGCACATCTCAGATGTCATCCTCATTAACCCCTAGCTCCTACCACCGTCTAGGCACATCTCAGATCTCCAAGTGCAGAGGGGCTAGGGCCTAGGGGTGGATTTGGGATTGATCATGATTAGTGATATTAAAGAAGCAGTTTGAGAGGAAGCAGCTGAAGCCACTCTGTGAGGAAGAGGCGTGCTTTGAGAAAGAACATGAACGTGTACTGTTGCTATAACTAATACACATACTAGACTATGGGTATGCAGTACCAATATACATTCCGCACTATGAATACACAGTACTAATACACATAGTATACTATGCATATACAATACTAATATACAGTACATGGTAGACTGTGGATATACAGTACGTTGACCAGGGGTGTCAAACTCATTTTGCCCCGTGGGCCATGTTCAGTACCCCCCCCCCCCCCCCCCCCCCCAGTACTCAAACCACTCCCATGAATCAGCTCACAGGGGATCCAGTATGTTTGACACCCCTCCCATAGACCATAGAAGTATGCTTTCTTCATAGTGGGCAGTTATGAAGAGGAGGTACCTCCAGTAGCTCAACAGTTAACATTAGTGCCTCAGGGGTTTGAGGTGGAGACAGGGGTTGGACACTATCAGGAGGGACTATATACTATATTAGTAGGTCTCATCTATGTCTACCTGGGGGACAGGTGTGGTTGCACAAGGGAAGGATGAATGAATACCCTACACCACATACCTTCCTCCTCTACAACCTCAGGCTCAGGCTCAGGCTCGGGTTCTGCCTCCTCCTCTACCTCCTCTTCCTCTACCTCCTCCTCTGGGGCTGCCTCGGGGGCTACCTCTACTTCTACTACCTCTTCTTGGGATACGCAGCAGAGCACGCAGCATGCAGCGGGAACCCAGGGACAGGAAGGGTTTCGGAGAGAGGTTAGATATTCGTTTATGAACGCGTGAAGGAGGAGAGAGAATCGGTTAGGTTATAGGATGAAAATAGATTACTTCAGTTTAAGAAGGAGGGATGAGAGAAGAGAGGAGAGGACAGTACTGTACTGCTGGAGTGTGTGCAGCGCGCAGTGATGCTGAGAAGAACAGAAAGAGAGGGATGAGAGAAGAGAGGAAAGATGGATGGAAAAAGATGGGTAGACAGCATTAATAAGATGAAGTGAAATGATACGTTATGAATGATTGATGGTTTTCTGCATACCGGAGATACCTGAGTTTGAAAACATGTCACATGCCAAAAAATGTGGAATTCCTTATTGCCCAATCACATTTTTCCTTATTCTTTAAGTTGTCGAAAATTTGTCAGAACAGTCACCCTTAAGAAGTGTTTGACAAGCCGTTTGATAAATCAAACGTGATTACGCACAGATAAAACAAACGTAATTATGATAAATGATAAGCAAGCAGGGATTTTGTGAGATTTTTTTTTACAAACGCTTGATCAACAATGACAGACTTTATTATCTAGGGAATTCAGTTGACACATGGACAAACAAAGCAAGAAGTTTTTCAATTCCACTTGACGGACTGGTACACAAAGCTCACATACAGGGAAGGCTGTACGAGTATCATTATGTGTGGCTGCATACTGTAATGTAATTTTGGTTACCAAGTTATAACAGAGAAACAGAGCGCACCATTGAAGGTCTGAGTATATGTAAAAGCTTGCTTTGTTGTGTGAAAACAGACATGAATCAAATCAAATCAAATTGTTATTGGTCACATATACATGGTTAGCAGATGTTAATGCGAGTGCAGCAAAATGCTTGTGCTTCTAGTTCCGACAGTGCAGTAATATCTAACAAGTAATCTAACAATTTCACAAAAACGACCTTATACACACACGTAAAGGGATGGAATAAGAATATGTACATATAAATATATGGAAGAGTGATGGCTGTGCGGCATAGGCAAGATGCAGTAGATGGTATAAAATACAGTATACACATATGAGATGAGTAATGTTGTGTGAATCTGACTTCACACAAAGCTAGCTTTCCAGCGAAGTTAAGATGTTTATGAGCTCCACATTACAGATATTTGAGGGTAAGCAAAAGCGGTTGTTAATTAGTAATAAATTATTGAGTCACACAAATAATCTATTAAAAAGCCTCGCAAAGAAGGCGTTGTCAAACACATTTCAGATTAAGGGTAAGAGTTGACAAATTAGTAAGAGTGGCATCGCCATGGAAACCAAAATGTCTGTTGTTGTTGTTTTTTACCTTCCTCGTCTTCAGTTTCCGCAAAATAAATATGGTGAAACAAAAACACATGTCATTTCTTAGATCATAAATTGGTCCAATCCTTGCCCTGAGACATGGCTTTATAGGAGTCCATAGCCATGTCCCAGGTCAAGTCAGAATCATGCTGATCATTCATACTGTGTACTATCCTCCATGACTGCCTAAATTACACGCTATTTGTGAGTTTGACAAAAAACATTTATTCGAACCCACATATAAACGCATATACAATTTGCATTCTCTAAATAATAACACATCTTCACTTGAAGGCTCATCTAGGGCTGTATCCAGTCTAGGAGGACAGGATAGTATACCAGCATCTAGGGCTGTATCCAGTCTAGGAGGACAGGATAGTATACCAACATCTAGGGTTGTATCCAGTCTAGGAGGACAGGATAGTATACCAGCATCTAGGGTTGTATCCAGTCTAGGAGGACAGTATCCCAACATCTAGGGTTGTATCCAGTCTAGGAGGACAGGACAGTATACCAACATCTAGGGCTGTATCCAGTCTAGGAGGACAGGACAGTATACCAACATTTAGGGCTGTATCCAGTCTAGGAGGACAGGACAGTATACCAACATTTAGGGCTGGGTCCAGTCTAGGAGGATGGTATACAGCATATGATTTTGACATACTTTCAGGATTAATGACAAAATGGCAAGACATAATTGTCTTTCTTCAAAGGTAAAAGACAATTGCCAGAATTAAACACTGATCAATGGGCCTGTATTGCGGACCGCATTGCCTGAAAATATGTACTTGAAACTCAAAGCTAATGATATAAAATGTTATATAAACATTATCTTTCACTGAGTCAAGCCAAACCAGCACAGAAATAGACAGACTTTAACCCTTGTAGAAGGTTAGAAGAAATATTGAATTATTATCACAACTACCGATACACAGTGTGAAAGAGACAAGTTCAGGCTTTACCACTGTATTTACAACAGTATTATTTACAACAGTATTATTACATGATTATAAAGTAAACATAGAGTTGAGGACAGACTGGTTGAGAATGGACACAATCTGTCTGTTCTTCGTGAACCCAGTTGGGGGAGACACAGCTCTATGAATAGAGGATGCTGCCGTACAGAAGGCTTCAGCTCCACCTTGTTTAAATCAAATCAAATCAAATTTATTTGTATATAGCCCTTCGTACATCAGCTGATATTCTCAAAGTGCTGTACAGAAACCCAGCCTAAAACCCCAAACAGCAAGCAAAGCATGTGAAAGAAGCACGGTGGCTAGGAAAAACTCCCTAGGAAAAACTCCCTAGAAAGGCCAAAAACCTAGGAAGAAACCTAGAGAGGAACCAGGCTATGAGGGGTGGCCAGTCCTCTTCTGGCTGTGCAGGGTGGATATTATAACAGAACATGGTCAAGATGTTAAAATGTTAAAATGTTCATAAATGACCAGCATGGTCAAATAATAATAATCATAGTAGTTGTCGAGGGTGCAACAAGCACGTCCGGTGAACAGGTCAGGGTTCCATGGGTTAAATGTGGAGATACGAGTCACTGATCATTAAAGTAAGAGTAGATTTTTTTCAAAGTAGTTTTGTTATTTTCCACTTACCCTCGATCTGATCGCTGAAAAATAAAAACAGCATACAGTTAGCATCAACAGGCCCATTTAACTTAGAGTTATAAGACAAACAGCTCTCTACAGTAATTAAAATCTCTAATCCTACCTAAATATATGAAACATTAATGTTTTATTATGATATGTTGGATAAAATAGTAAAGACAGACACCAATGTCCAGGGAACAGCCCAGCTAGTCGATTACCTATCAACTAGACTCCGTAACAATTCATGTTACTACCAATAAACCTCATGCCTATCTTGTTTCACTCCAGTGGCAATTATTTACTGACAAGATACTCAGAGGTCAGGTTGTAAATGTCTCAGTCCCACTGATAGCACCAAAATGTAATACATGTATTATTATTTTATTTTTTAAATGTATTATTATTTTTTATTTGTATTTATTTTATCCGTTATTTGACCAGGTAAGTGGACTGAGAACACGTTCTCATTTACAGCAACAACCTGGGGAATAGTTACAGGGGAGAGGAGGGGGATGAATGAGCCAATTGGAAACTGGGGATTATTAGGTGACCATGATGGTTTGAGGGCCAGATTGGGAATTTAGCCAGGACACCAGGGTTAACACCCCTACTCTTACGATAAGTGACATGGGATCTTTAATGACCTCAGAGAGTCAGGACACCCATTTAATGTCCCATCCTAAAGACGGCACCCTACACAGGGCAATGTCCCCAATCACTGCCCTGGGGCATTGGGATATTTTTTATTTTTTAGACTAGAGGAAAGAGTGCCACCTACTGGCCCTTCAACACCACTTCCAGCAGCATCTGGTCTCCCATCCAGGGACTGACCAGGACCAACCCTGCTTAGTATTTAGTCCCACTTGTAAATTATTTGGTAGCTAATGATCCTAACAAGGAAATTAAACCCTCAATCATAAAATGAATGAAATTAAGGAATAAAATGAATCATAAAATGGGAATACTTACACTTCCTCAGTGTCAGACATGGTGACAGTGGATTTACACCTGGAAGAAAAGTAGGAAAGTTTCTTTATTTAAATGTATTATTTTATTGTAGGATTTTTCCCCCCTTTCATCTGAAGGAGAATACATGGGTAATACAAGGAAAGGGAAAGGGGATACCTAGTCAGTTGTACAACTGAATCCATTCAACTTAAATGTGTCTTCCTCATTTAACCCAACTCCTCTGAATCAGAGAGGTGCGGGGGGGGGGGGGGGGGGGGGGGGGCTGCCTTAACCGACACACTGCTGAGGTAAGTTATGTCCTCTTTATTCACATCCTTCCAACAACTTTTGACATAATTTGTAGGTTAAAACTTTCCAAAGGTGCACTGAAAGGACAACTTAGTGTCATGTAGTAAAGACGACTAGCTAACACATCTCCTCATCCTCCATCAGGTCTCTAAAGCCCTCGGCTGTACAGGACGTGGAACAACTCTCATTTCTAATACAGTGGATATATATAAGTGTCCTAAGAGGGTTCTTTCACACCTAGTGGTCCAGGACAGCTGCAGATATCCTTCAGGATAGTCTTTTAGGATCTTATTACCCAGACTCAGCTGAGACCTTCTCTGTCCACATAGCTCCCAAATCCCCCTCTCCTTTTCTCCATATCTGGGCATCGTGGTCATTCATCACAACAAAGAAGGAATAAGTGATGATGGTAAGGAGAAGTCTGAGGATCCTTCCTGATTGGTTGGGTTCGACAAGACGATTCGGTTGACCCTTTGTGGTTCGTTTGGTTAACTTGTGATATAAAAGACTGGTTGACGATGACGACGAGCCTCCACCAGACAAACACAAAAACAATATCAAAATATTTGGTTGAAAATCTATCCTTTTTTTTTTTTGTGTGTGTGTGTGTGTGTGTGTGTGTGTGTGTGTGTGTGTGTGTGTGTGTGTGTGTGTGTGTGTGTGTGTGTGTGTGTGTGTGTGTGTGTGTGTGTGTGTGTGTGTGTGTGTGTGTGGCGTCTACATATGTATGTGTGTTGGTGCCCGTGTGTACGTGTGCCCGTCTGAAGATTTCCTTGGGTTTGCATAAGAAAGCCTGAGAAGGTCACAGAGTTAGGGGGGATACCACAGGGGTGTCCAGTATTACCCTTTAGCATTTAGCTGTATGCCCTGCAGACATTGTGACTGTCAACGTGCTATCAGCTGTTCACCGCTAAGCCGTCATTGTAATTGGTAATACTGGTATGATGCCGCGGTACAATTAAGGGGAGCAGTTTTTGTTGTTGTTGTAAATTCCAGGACAACGCCTGGGGACAACAGGAGATTAAAGTCAATTAGACAAAGGATGTAACCTTTGACCCAAAACCCTCAGTCTAGAACACTCAGTGCAGCTGTATCTCCATAGCTGTTTGAACTTGATAGAATACACTGTACTGTACTATAGCAATGGTAACCTGTCTAAACAGACTATCGCCTCGTAGCACTCACATCTGGAACCATGAAATGCTTTGAAAAAGGCTTTTTGCATGGATCACATCAACATCATCATCCCAGACACCCTTGGACACACTCCAATTCACATACCGCCCCCCCAAACAGATCCACAGACGACTCAATCTCTATTGCACTCGACACTGCCTTCTTCCATCTGGACAAGAGGATGCTGTTCATTGACTGCAGCTCAACGTTCAACACCATAGTGCCCTCCAAGCTCATCACACTAAGCTAAGGACCCACTTCCTGATGGGCCGCCCCCCCGGGTGGTGAGGGTAGGCAACAACACATCCGCCACGCTGACCCTCAACTTGGGAGACCATCAGGGATGCGTGCTTAGTCCCCTCCTGTATTCCCTGTTCAGCACAACTGCGTGGCCGCGCACGACTCCAACACCATCCTTAAGTTTGATGACAACACAACGGTGGTAGGCCTGATCATCAATGACGATGAGACAGTCTATAGGGAGGAGGTGAGTGACCTGGCAGTGTTTCAGGACAACAGCCTCTCCCTTAATGTCAGCAACGCAAAGGAGCTGATCGTGGACTATAGGAAACGGATGGCCGAGCACGCCCCCATCCACATCGACGGGACTGTAGTGGAGCGGGTTGAAAGCTACAAGTTCCTCTATGTCCACATCACAAAGCATCATGGTCCACACACACCAACACAGTTGTGAAGAGGGCACGACAACGCCTCTTTCCCATCAGGAGGTTGAAAAGATTTGTCATGGGCCCTCAGATCGTCAAAATGTTCTACAGCTGCACCATTGAGAGCATCTTGACTGGCTGCATCACCGCTTGGTATGGCAACTGCGACCGTAAGGCGTTACAGACGGTAGTGCGTTCGGTCCAGTACGTCACTGGGGTCCAGCTCCCTGCCATCCAGGACCTCTATACCAGACGTCAGAGAATGACCCTAAAAATTGTCATAGACTCCAGCCACCCAGATCATAGACTGTTCTCTCTGCCATAAGACTGCTAAACAGTTAAATAGTTAACCAAATAGCTACCTGGACTATCTGCATTGACCCTTTTTGTACTAACTCTTTTGACTAATCAAATACGTTGCTGTTACTGTTTATTATCTATCCTGTTGCCTAGTTACTTTACCCCTACCTATACGGTATGTACATATCTACCTCTATTACCTCTTATGACTTGGTACTGTTACCCAGCTTATATAGCCAAGTTATTACCTCGTACCCCTGCACATCAACTCAGTACTGTTACCCAGCGTATATAGCCAGGTTATTACCTCGTACCCCTGCACATCAACTCAGTACTGTTACCCAGCTTATATAGCCAAGTTATTACCTCGTACCCCTGCACATCAACTCAGTACTGTTACCCAGCGTATATAGCCAGGTTATTACCTCGTACCCCTGCACATCAACTCAGTACTGTTACCCAGCTTATATAGCCAAGTTATTACCTCGTACCCCTGCACATCAACTCAGTACTGTTACCCAGCTTATATAGCCAAGTTATTACCTCGTACCCCTGCACATCAACTCAGTACTGTTACCCAGCTTATATAGCCAAGTTATTACCTCGTACCCCTGCACATCAACTCAGTACTGTTACCCAGCGTATATAGCCAAGTTATTACCTCGTACCCCTGCACATCAACTCAGTACTGTTACCCAGCTTATATAGCCAAGTTATTACCTCGTACCCCTGCACATCAACTCAGTACTGTTACCCAGCGTATATAGCCAAGTTATTACCTCGTACCCCTGCACATCAACTCAGTACTGTTACCCAGCTTATATAGCCAAGTTATTACCTCGTACCCCTGCACATCAACTCAGTACTGTTACCCAGCGTATATAGCCAGGTTATTACCTCGTACCCCTGCACATCAACTCAGTACTGTTACCCAGCTTATATAGCCAAGTTATTACCTCGTACCCCTGCACATCAACTCAGTACTGTTACCCAGCGTATATAGCCAGGTTATTACCTCGTACCCCTGCACATCAACTCAGTACTGTTACCCAGCGTATATAGCCAGGTTATTACCTCGTACCTCTGCACATCAACTCAGTACTGTTACCCAGCTTATATAGCCAAGTTATTACCTCGTACCCCTGCACATCAACTCAGTACTGTTACCCAGCTTATATAGCCAAGTTATTACCTCGTACCCCTGCACATCAACTCAGTACTGTTACCCAGCGTATATAGCCAAGTTATCATTACTAATTTTGTATTTATTCTTTGTGCTATTATTTTTCTATTTTTCTCTCTCTGCGTTGTTGGGAAGGGCCCGTCAGTAAGCATTTCACTGTTAGTCTACACCTGTTGTTTCTCTCTACACTGTTGGGAAGGGCCCGTCAGTAAGTATTTCACTGTTAGTCTACACCTGTTGTTCCTCTCTACACTGTTGGGAAGGGCCCGTCAGTAAGCATTTCACTGTTAGTCTACACCTGTTGTTCCTCTCTACACTGTTGGAAAGGGCCCATCAGTAAGCATTTCACTGTTAGTCTACACCTGTTTACAAACCAAGTGACAAAAACATTTTGATTTGATTTAGCATCCAGGGATTGTCCACCAAAGTTTTCAATTACACAAAACACACATAAAAACACCTTGAAAAGAAGTATTGTATTGACCTGTATCTAGAAAGCATTGACTAAATCTATTTTCCCTTTCGGTCAATTTAAACAATTTAAAGTTGTCTAATGACAATTGTTGTCTTAAAAATGATATGCTACCAAACTCCAAACAGAAGAAACGGAACTATTTCATTTTTTCAGACTTTGACATGTTTGCAATTGTGAGACGTGTCCCACGGTCCAACATCCGGCCTCAGATGCCCCCAGCAGTCTGGCTGGAGCAGCTTAGATTACAACCAGAAGACAGTCCCAGTTCTATACGTTAGTAGGCTATAGATTCTCCTATGGTAAATCTACTGTGACAGTAGGAGAGACCACTTCCTCTTCCTGGTCTCCAGTTCTATACGTTAATAGGCTATAGATTCTCCTACGGTAAATCTACTGTGACAGTGGGAGAGACCGCTTCTTCTTCCTGGACTCGTAAATCACTGTCTCTTTATCCATCTCTGTCTGTCTCTCTGTATCAGTGGCACATACCTGCCCAGGAATATTTAACAAACCCTCTATAATAACAGGAATTTACTCAAAACACAGGAATCAATCACTCTTAAACAGTGAAATGTTGTGTTTCTCCAACCCTTTGTCTTTCTATCTATCTTTCTTTCTTACCTCAGACAAGTTGAAAGAAGTGAGACTCCCTGGCGATGGATGGGGAGACTGGCTGTAAAGGCTTCTACAAACTCTTCTCATCAAATAAGTCCTTGTGTTATAGTGATATTTGATCTTGTCAAGCTGCTCATTGGCTGGGGTCTGACAGTGTGAGGTAGGGGAGTCGAGGGGGGCCTGCGGCATCTTCACACCCTCAATAAGGAGATGGATAAAGGTGGGGGGTCGGGGGGTGGCTAAGGAGGGATAAGAGAAGGAGTGGGGTTCTGGTTGTGGAAAGAAGCAGCTGAGATGTGTCTGGTGCTATATTTGTGGTGAGCAGAAGCAGAACTGATAGAGTGTACGAGTAATGGGGATCCCATTGGGCATAACCTGCTGGAGTTTAGAGGCTTATACATCAGCGGCTTGGAATGCGGACAATGTCCCCTGTGTGTTCTACCAGCAGGAATACACACTCTGTCAGTCAGTCTGTCAGTCAGTCTGTCAGTCAGTCTGTCAGTCAGTCTGGCAGTCATTACTGAGTCCAGTCATGGGATGGCAGAGGAGAGGACGGTGTACTTTACAGACTACAAACCAGTTAGTTATTATGTTACGTATTCTAGTATTTTGATCCAGGTATTGGATATACTGTACCTGTACTCTTCTATGTACTTCATGCCTTCCAGACATTATAATATCAGGTATTGGATATACTGTACCTGTACTCTTCTATGTACTTCATGCCTTCCAGACATTATAATATCAGGTATTGGATATACTGTACCTGTACTCTTCTATGTACTTCATGACTTCCAGACATTATAATATCAGGTATTGGATATACTGTACTTGTACTCTTCTATGTACTTCATGCCTTCCAGACATTATAATATCAGGTATTGGATATACTGTACTTGTACTCTTCCATGTACTTCATGCCTTCCAGACATTATAGTATCAGGTATTGGATATACTGTACCTGTACTCTTCTATGTACTTCATGTCTTCCAGACATTATAATATCAGGTATTGGATGTTTTGGGAGGCATTTTGATATTTCTTTATCTAAGTAAATGTGATGAAATTATGTTTGCTTTGACAACTTTATTAATTTCTGTGTAACTTTATCTTGTGACATATTTTGCATATTTATACTGTGTCTACATGCATGTTTAAAAATATGTATATATATTTTCTTATTAATTTGTACCTGAATGTTGCTAACCCGATTTGCATATGAATACATATTCATGTTAGATAATTTACATATTCATGTTTATGTGATGTGTTTTCATATTAATTTGTATTTGTTTACCTGTTTACATGACAAGGCACCTGCATAGTACTCAGCCATGCTGCAGCACCCTTTCACAAAGTTGATCACGGCCTCAGAGAGAAGAGGACACACCCACCGACATGCCGGCCTATCATATGGAACTTCCTCCTTCCCCTCTACACAACACCACAGCCACCGACATGCCGGCCTATCATATGGAACTTCCTCCTTCCTCCTTCCCCTCTACACAACACCACAGCCACCGACATGCCGGCCTATCATATGAAACTTCCTCCTTCCCCTCTACACAACACCACAGCCACCGACATGCCGGCCTATCATATGAAACTTCCTCCTTCCCCTCTACACAACACCACACCCACCGACGTGCCGGCCTATCATATGGAACTTCCTCCTTCCCCTCTACACAACACCACACCCACCGACGTGCCGGCCTATCATATGAAACTTCCTCCTTCCTCTCTACACAACACCACACCCACCGACGTGCTGGCCTATCATATGAAACTTCCTCCTTCCTCTCTACACAACACCACACCCACCGACGTGCCGGCCTATCATATGAAACTTCCTCCTTCCTCTCTACACAACACCACACCACACCCACCGACGTGCCGGCCTATCATATGGAACTTCCTCCTTCCTCTCTACTCAACACTTGGAATGGCTCAATGTTCAGGTGGCCCACGTGTTGGCTGGACCAGAGGTGGTCTCTATATTGTATGTGTGAGCAGGCTCCTGTCTGCCTCTAGGGGTTGTTGTGTAGGAGCAGCAGAGCAGGAGCAGGAGCAGGAGCAGGAACAGGAACAGGAACAGGAACAGGAACAGGAGCAGGAACAGGAGCAGGAACAGGAGCAGGAACAGGAGCAGGAACAGGAACAGGAACAGGAGCAGGAACAGGAACAGGAGCAGGAACAGGAGAAGGAGCAGGAGCAGGAGCAGGAGCAGAAACAGGAACAGGAACAGGAACAGGAACAGGAACAGGAACAGGAGCAGGAACAGGAACAGGAGCAGGAACAGGAGCAGGAACAGGAGAAGGAGCAGGAGCAGGAGCAGGAGCAGAAACAGAAACAGAAACAGAAACAGGAACAGGAGCAGGAGCAGCCCAGATCAGGTCATTCTCAGAGTAGATCAGCAGGTTCTTTCTGCAGGGCGTGGCCTGGTAATATATCTCAGGTGGTTGTGGAAACCCCCTGCCTGCCTCGGTACAGATAGCTCTGTGGTTGTGGAAACCCCCTGCCTGCCTCGGTACAGATAGCTCTGTGGTTGTGGAAACCCCCTGCCGGCCTCGGTACAGATAGCTCTGTGGTTGTGGAAACCCCCTGCCTGCCTCGGTACAGATAGCTCTGTGGTTGTGGAAACCCCCCGCCTGCCTCGGTACAGATAGCTCTGTGGTTGTGGAAACCCCCCACCTTCCTGGGTACAGACAGCTCTGTGGTTGTGGAAACCCCCTGCCTCCCTGGGTACAGACAGCTCTGTGGTTGTGGAAACCCCCTGCCTCCCTGGGTACAGACAGCTCTGTGGTTGTGGAAACCCCCTGCCTCCCTGGGTACAGACAGCTCTGTGGTTGTGGAAACCCCCTGCCTCCCTGGGTACAGACAGCTCTGTGGTTGTGGAAACCCCCTGCCTCCCTGGGTACAGACAGCTCTGTGGTTGTGGAAACCCCCTGCCTCCCTGGGTACAGACAGCTCTGTGGTTGTGGAAACCCCCTGCCTGCCTCGGTACAGGTAGCTCTGTGGTTGTCATGGTCCTGCCACGGTGCTGCGCTGGCTGCAGTTCTGCTGTCACAGTGGAACAGGTATTGGGTGCATCAGGGTTTTATTTTTGGAGTGGTTGCCGACGGGAGATCGCTGCCCCGCTATGGTAGACAGGGTTCAGCTCGCTCAGTCCAAGATGACCCTGCCTCTGTGAGGTTACACTCCAGTCTGGGATTATAGCAGACAAGGCCAGCCAGAGAGTTTGCCCCCAACTAGGAATCCCTAAGGTAAACATAATGTAATTCAGTGTCTGTCCGTGTGATTGGCTAGATCATGTTACTGTCCCGTTATGTGTTGATTTGCATGGACAGGGAGTAGGCCAACTACATCTGTTGGGGACTTGCCTTGGGGATTTGCTCCCCGGAAATGCACTTGAACCTCTCAAAAAGCCATGGATATGATCAGTTAAACAATGTCCCTGTGGATGAAAGGTTTGCATTTGTAGACCTACACTTAATATGTTGCACGTTTTGCATCAGTAATGAACGGATGAATGATATCTGCATAGCAACACAATCTCTGTTACATCACTGGACTTGAAAATGCACTTCTGCAGAAATAAAGACAGATTCTAATGAACGTTGTGATATTTGGATATGTTTTCTGTGTACTGTGACAGTATATGCCTGTAAAAGTGAATTATTCTTTGTTTGACAGCGTAACAAGCCAAAAATAGTAAACTGCTACATTAATAAACTTGCGGCAAATGTGACTAAACTTAATTTTGTAGACAAAAAACGTGTGATTCTGGACACAGACATGCCAACATAATACATCTTTGTTTTCCGATCGTCAATGGCATCGTTTATGTCTGTTTTTACTTGTGGTTGATTCATTTTCACTGTTCTAAAGTAAAGGAGCTTAACTTGAGGTCAGAGTACAGTGCAAAGTTAACCTTACACTTTCCTCTTTTGAGCCTGTGAGCTGGAGGCCTCCCAGTCTAACCCCCAGGCTTTAAAAGGGTGACCTGTTCTCATGTATCGAGCGCTGGGTTTAAGGTCTGGGGCTGTAGGAGCTGTAGGAGTTAAATGGGATACATTTGGTTGAAATGGTCCAATTGACGTTCTGAGAACATTAACACAATTTTCCATTTAAACATTTTCCAGAGAACCTTTGTTGAACCACATTTTTTGTTGTTAGTTTAAACCGAATATAAAGTCAGGAAAATCATCTCCACAGATTAGAAGGTATTCCACCCCAAAATATGAATACCGGTAGGGTATGTGGTCACGTTTGGTAGATCATGTTGTCATGGGGAGAATCACAACTGTATACTCCTCACGTCCTCTCTCCTCACCTCCTTCTCTCTCTCTGGCTTTCAAATCCAATGGATTTTGAGAACTAGACGAGGAGAGAGGACGTGAGGAGTATACAACTGAGTATGCAATGGAGATCTTCCCATGCGGTGGCCTGGCTGTGGCCTACAGAAGCAGTGGCCTAGTAATGGCCGCGTTCCAGGTCAGCTTTATTGCAATCGTGCTACGCATCTCAGAAGACTGACAAATCATATTCATTTGTTTTCTGGGACATTTAACACATCTTGTTGTGAGATCTTATCATCTGTACAGTGTGACTGAATAAAAGACGACCTGAAACACACCCGTTGGTTCACAGAGCACAGTGGGAATGATTCACTGCCTGAAGGACAGATAACTGCAGAGAGCAGGTGGCTGGTGTCTCACGATACCGTCCCGCTCTCTTACCTCAGACTAAAATTAGGCCCTGGACCTTTTCCCAGTGTCCCAAGAGGCAGCCAGGCCTATATTAGAGCCCCGGGTGTTTAGAAAACAAAACCCTTCCTTTTCCGCTGTAACAAGCGTAACGTGCTACTGTATCTTACGGAACATGCCTGTTGCAAATGGAGGGCAGGCTTTATTTCAGACATACAAACTATTTATTTTATGAGCATGGGCTTTTTTTCCCATTAACAATATTTGCCCATAGTTCTTTTTAAAGTTCTTCAAGCTCTGTCAATTTGATGGTTAATCATTGACATTTTCAAGTCTTACCATAGATTTTCAAGCCGATATGAGTCAAAACTGTAACTAGGCCACTCAGGACGTTCAATGTCATCTTGGTAAGCAACTCAAGTGTAGATTTGGCCTTGTGTTTTAGGTTATTGTCCTGCTGAAAGATTAATTCATCCCCAGTGTCTGTTGGAAGCAGACTGAACCAGATTTTCCTCTAGGATTTTAGCTGTGCTTAGCTGTATTCTGTTTCTTTTTATCCTAAGAAACTCCTTAGTCCTTAACAAAGTTCTTGCTGATGACAAGCATACCCATAACCTGAAGCAGCCACCACCGTGCTTGAGAATATGAAGAGTGGTACTCAGTGATGTGGTGGGTTGGATTTGCCCCAAACATAACGCTTTATATTCAGGATTTTTTTGCAGTATTACTTTAGTGCCTTGTTGTAAACAGGATGCATGTTTTGGAATATTTGTATTCTGTACAGGCGTCCTTCTTTTCACTCTGTCATTTAGGTTAGTATTGTGGAGTAACTACAATGTTGTTGATCCATCCTCAGTTTTCTCATATCACAACCATTAAACACTAACTGTTTTAAAATCACCATTGGCCTCATGGTGAAATGCCTGAGCAGTTTCCTTCCTCTCCGGCAACTGAGTTAGGAAAGATGCCTGTATCTTTGTAGTGACTGGGTGTATTGATGCACCATCCGAAGCCTAATTGATCATTCACCATGCTCAAAGTGTTGGTGCCCTTCTTTGCGAGGCATTGAAAAACTTCCATGGTCTTTGCAGTTGAATCTGTGCGTCAATTTCGCTACTCAATTGAGGGACCTTAAAAATAATTGGGGTAATGTGTAAATGTGTGGGGTACAGATATGGGGTAGTCATTAATAAAGAATATTAACCACTGTTACTGAACACAGAATGAATCCATACAATTTATTAGGCATTTTATGAACCACATTTTTACTTCTGAACTTACTTAAGCTTTCCATAACGAAGGGGTTGAATACTTATTGACTAAAGACATTTCAGCTTTTAATTTTTAATTCATTTTCTACAAACAAAATTCCACTTTCACATGATGGCGTATCGTGGTAGATCTCAATTCAATCCATTTTAAATTCAGACACAACACAACAGAGTGGGTAGTTATGTATTGTTTCCATTTTCCAATGATGGAGTCCACTATGCTCTTGGAAACTTTCAACACTCTAGAAATAGTTTTATACCCTTCCCCATATATATACCTCATCACAATTATATCTCAGCGATCTACTGACAGTTTCTTGGACTTCATGGTATAGTTTCTGCTCTGACAACAGTGGGACCTTGTATAGACAGGTGTGTTTCTTTCTAAATCATGTCCAATTTAATTTAACCTGAGCTCAATTTGGCGTGTCATAACAAAGGGATGTGAATAATTATGTAAATGAGATATTTCTGTATTTAATTTTCAAGAAATTTGATAAAAAAAACAACAACCATGTTTTCAATTTGTCATTATGGGATATTGTGTGTAGATGGGTGAGAGAAAAATAAATGTAATCCATTTTGAATTCAGGCTTTAACCTGTTGGGGCTCGGGGGCAGTATTGAGACATTTTGAAAAAAATATGTGCCCATTTTTAACTGCCTCCTACACCAACTCAGAAGCTAGGATATGCATATTATTAACACATTTGGATAGAAAACACTGAATTTTCTAAAACAGTTTGAATGGTGTCTGTAAGTATAACAAAACTCATATTGCAGGCAAAAACCTGTGAAAAATAGATCCAAAACAATGTGAATTTTGTGACTGTACTATTTAGTGTCATTGTTTTATAGATACCATAGTGAGAAAGGATTCATTTCGCAACACCTACGGCTTCCACTAGATGTCAACGATCTTTATAAAGTTGTTTGAAGCGTCTATGATAAACAGAGAGCAAATTAGAATCCAAGGAAGTTGACATGTCATCACTTCATTTTTTTGCGCCTGCGCATAAATCTGAGAAACGTGAGTTTGTCATCATTTTTTATCTAGACATAGGATAGGTTGTGTGAAAATATTACTGATGTTTAACGTTAAAAATGGACCAAAAGATTAATGCTAAACAACATTTGACATGTTTGAACGAACATAAATAGATTATTTACTAGGTTTTTTTAGCTTTTCGGCGTGATTTTACCAGCCCCCAACCACGTTTTGTGGGAGCATAATGAACGCTAAGTACTTGGTGTTATTTGGACATAAATTATGAACTTTGTCAAAAGAAACCACATTTGTTCCGGACCTGGAATGCCTTCCGGACCTGGGATCCTGCCTTCTGATGGAGATAATCAAAGGTAAGGGGGTATTTACAATGTTATTATCGATTTTAGATGATGCTAACTGTATAGCATAGCCTGTTGTTCTTAGCATAGCACCCCGTTTATTGCAAAATGTGATTTCCCAGTAAAGTTATTTTGAGATCTGGCCATTCGGTAGCAATTACGAGATGATAATATATTATTCTTTGAATGACAATATTATAATTTACCAATGTTTTCGAATAGTAATTTTGTTATGTTCACCGGAAGCATTTCAGAGAAGAAAAAAATCTGAATTTCACGCTACTGTATAATGCTGTTTTTGGATATAAATATGAACTTGATGGAACAAAAAATGCATGTATTGTATAACATAATGTCCTAGGAGTGACATCTGATGGAGATTGACAAAAGTTAGTGCATAATTCAAGCTGGTTTCTGATTTTGGTGACGCCTGACCTTGAATTGAAAATGGATGTTTGTACTTTTGTGGCTATGTACTGTCCTAACATAATCTAACTTTATGCTTTTGCCGTAAAGCCTCTTTGAAAATCGAACAATGTGGTTAGATTAAGGAGATGTTTATCATTTAAATTGTGTAAAATAGTTGATTGTTTGAGAAATTGAAATTATTAGATTTTTGATGTTTTGAATTTCCAGCCTTGTTAGCAATCCCGACTCGGGGTTCATTGCTAACCTGTAGCCCCAACAGGTTAACACAGGAAAATGTGAAATAAGTCAAGGGGTATGAATACTTTCCGAAGGCACTGTATGTAGTACAGTTTTATCTAAAAAGGATACTTAAAAAAATTATAATCGTAAATTCACTGAGTAGGATGGTCCTCCCCTAAGGAGCCTCCACTGCAGGACATAGATTGCACAGACCGTTGACAGGGCAAGTGATCAAAGTGAATTCACTGTTATTCTTTTAACATCTGCCTTTATTTTCTGCAACCACAGAAAAAATGACTAAGCAAGCTAGAACAACAAATGAAAGGGAGTCATAAAAAAACGACCTCTTTGCTACAACCACTCCTGGGTTGGGTAAACTATATAATCTGATCATCTGTAATGTAGGCTAGATGAACCAGCTAGTTAGATATATCATCTATTAGCTAAAATTCTACAGTTGTCGCCGACGCAACTCAAAACATGCATTTGGATTGGTAGACTGTCGCGGAGAACATCCACCCATCCTCCCCGACCAACCTCCCAACATTTGTTTCATCTGTAATGATCATCTGTAATGTAGGCTAGATGAATCAGCGGGTTAGATATATCATCTGATCATCTGTAATGTAGGCTAGATGAATCAGCTAGTTAGATATATCATCTGATCATCTGTAATGTAGGCTAGATGAATCAGCGGGTTAGATATATCATCTGATCATCTGTAATGTAGGCTAGATGAATCAGCTAGTTAGATATATCATCTGATCATCTGTAATGTAGGCTAGGTGAATCAGCTAGTTACAAGAAGAAAAAAACCCAGCAGTAATCAAAATAGCACTTTTTTCCCAACAATAGCATACGAATTGGTTAACGTAAGTTATCAAACATCTTGGAGGACGTATACTGTAGTATTGCACGTCGTTATCTGTGACCAGTTGCTCGTTGAGCCCTAACAACAAAGGATAATTACGGGGAGAATTTACCTTGGCGGTAACTAATGACAAAGTTTAGGAGAACTAAAAACGACAAAGGATAGATGAATTGGGTTATGCTTAGAATAAGGGTTGGGATTAGCTAAAATTCTACAGTTGTCGCTGACGCAACTCAAAACATGCATTTGGATTGGTAGACTGTCGCGGAGAACATCCACCCATCCTCCCCGACCAACCTCCCAACATTTGTTTCTGTCTCAAGTAACTACACCATTAGTAGGTATCATACGTCTTGGAGGTGCTCAGAAATTGGTCAAGTATATTTCGTCTCCCTCTGAGGCCAGGCTGTTTTTTCATAGTAGGGCAAAAGGGCAGGTGCTACAGCACCACTAGGACTCTATCTGTGCCCGTGCTTGATCCAGATTAGCGTGGTTGATCCAAATTAGCGTGGTTGATCCAGGTTAGCGTGGCTGATCCAGATTAGTGTGGTTGATCCAATTAGAGTGGTTGATCCATATTAGAGTGGTTGATCCATATTAGAGTGGTTGATCCAGATTAGCATGGTTGATCCAGATTAGAGTGGTTGATCCAGGTCAGAATGGTTGATCCAGATTAGTGTGGTTGATCCGGATTAGTGTGGTTGATCCAAATTAGCCTGGTTGATCCAGATTAGTGTGCCTGATCCAGATTGTCATGGTTGATCCAGTGTGAAGGGTACAATCACAATCAATTGTTGTTCCCAAAACGATTGAACCACCAAACCTTGATTTTACAATGAAAATTGGATTGTGTTATGATTTCCGTTATGTAATATGATTAATTTTAATCAGTAAGAAACCAACAAAAAAGCCGTATTAGGTAACAATATTCCCTTGGAACACCTGCCAAGGTTTTTGCCTAAATATATAAACTTTATATGGAGACGTGTTTATACTTGCCTCACGTATTATGATCCTTTTAAAGTAGACACAAAGGGACTTTTATTGTCTATTTCAACTATTGAGGTTTTATAAAGTTACCCAGTACCTCCAGGATACCGAAGCCCTTTAAGAATGTATTTTAAAAACCAGTTAACGAGCCGGTTGTCATGGGATGCTATATCTATCTAAAGCAGTTTTCATAGAGCCATTAGCAGTGGTTAAATAAAGAGCAGGACAGCTGTGAGGGCTGGCCCACATTACTGAAACAACATGCACAGACCACAGGATCAGATTACCATGACCTCACCTACTAATGGAAACAACATACAGATTGACAGAACCACAGAAATAGGACTGTAAATACTGTTAATACGGTATATCACACAATGGCACATTTACCTCATTCATTTACTTTATTTCATTTTTTTTAAATTAAAGTTAACAAAATAGTAAATGAAAACAAAAAATTCACTAAAAGACCTCATGGATAAGATTGTCCAAAATAAATGAGTACAAACATGAATATTTTTGCATAATTGTATATTTTTGACCGTTTGTCAATAATTTTATACCAGGTTGGCAGTGTGTTGCTATAGAGAAAATCAACTGGTACACATAACATACTGCATATGCTTCAGAAATGTTGATCTAAATGTTGTTTTTAAGAGGAATATGTCGGCTAAATGGAATGAATGATAAATATGGGGTGAAGTGATCGTCGAAGTTAATCCAACGTCTGTTCTTCACAATTCCTCAAGGCATTGTCCAGCTGAAAAACAAACCAGGAAGAGAAGAGGGATGTCAATGATTCATTTATATTCATTAACGTAACACACTAGAACATGGCATCTTCTGTTTGTGTCAAATGTTTGTAATGAATTTTGTCTTGATAGAGGCTCACAAAAAATAAAGATGTGGGTTAAAGTTTTGGTAGATTTATGTAAAATAAAATATAATTTTGTCATTTAATTCTTGCCGCTTGATGTTTTGTCTTTGTTTTGTCTTTTCAGGGGGGTTGAAATGAAACGCTGATGGCAGTCAGTTACAGGAATGGACTCCAGCCGGACCTTCCCGACCCCGCCCAGCCTCCCCCTCCCCTGCTGCCCAAACCAGACAAGGCCAATGCCCGGCTGCAGAAACTCATGAAGAAGAGTGCCAAGAAGAAGGCCCGACCCTCTCAGACCCCCATCCCCTTCCGCTCCTGTCTGTCCCCCGTACACGAAGCTTCAGACCTCGAACACAGCGACACACACTCGACTCCGCCCCGGTCACCGGACTTCAGTTTCCCCATTAGGCCTCTGTATGATCAACATCCCCCCTCTCCGTTCTCGTTCCCCCCCAGTGGTCCATATGGTAGCAGTCCTTACGGCCAGACAGGGGTCTTTCCCCCACTGGACTACACCGCTCCCATTCAGACATCAGAGAACCAGGTGGCGCCCCTCTTTGAGTGCTCGTCATTTATGTTTGACGATGATGACACAGAAAGCATGATGCCACCCTCGCCTCCGCCACTGCCACCCGTACCTGAGTTCTCACAAGGCCCTGCAGTTCATCTGTATGACTTGTATTCATCTGTTGCACTGAATTCGTATGGGTCGGTGGCCACGGCTACAGTAGCTCCAGACCCAGTCGCCAGTGTACCACAGTCAACTCCCCCAACTCCATGTTCCCCTAAGATATCAACTCATGTTATGACTCTTTCCCCACTAGTACCTAGTGGTCCGAGCCTGGGTACGGGTCTGGCTCCATTACCAGCTCAGGTCCAAGTTCCAGTCCCACCTCCTGCTCCAATACTGGTGTCAGCGCCAACCCTTCAGACACAACCTCTGACCTCAACCCAGAAGGTGACGACACCCAGTAAGCCAAAGGATGAGGCTCCAAAGCACACACCAGCTTTGGTCACTAATAACCTTGGTACTGAAGATCACATTATGAGCAAAGTGGCTTCTGAGACGGTCAGCACGCAAATAACTCAAGCTGATTCCCGCAAAGTCAAACGGTCTGACCTCGTCCCACAAACAATGATTTACACATCCAAGGCAACGTTTTATGAAATCTCCAAGCCTGCACTTCCAGACATAACAGGAGTGAATATATTGTATCAAGGAGCATCGTTATCCACTATACACAGGGAGAAATCACCAATGACTTGTCACCAAAGTGAGCCGGCAATCCCATATAAAGTTGCTGTGGCAAAGACCCCTTCTGGAAGATCGAAAACACCCTCACACCATCCCTCAATGGGAAGACTGACACCTGTTTTTGAGATATCAAAAGCCAATCCACTCTTATTCGCTGCAAGTCCAGTCTTCTTCTCCTCTCGGGATGTGCATGCCTCGGTCGTAAACACAGAGACAGAGAAATACAAGTCACCAATGACTGTTACCAGTACTCTCTCAGCAGCAACCGAACAACTAAAACAAATTGGATCTCGTTCAGATAGAGACATATTCCCAAATAATGGAATTACAACTACAACTACCATGGGAGGATCTATGGCTAATGTATCTTCTATGTTCAGCTCCTCTCAGGATGTACACGTCACACAGAGATTCAAGTCACCAATGACTATTACCAGTACAGCCCAAACACCCTCAGCAATACCTATTACCAGTAGAGTCAAATCTCCCTCAGCAATACATATAACCAGTACAGCCCAAACACCCTCAGCAATACCTGTTAACAGTAGAGTCAAATCTCCCTCAGCAATACATATAACCAGTACAGCCCAAACACCCTCAGCAATACCTGTTAACAGTAGAGTCAAATCTCCTCCTTCAATGCCTCTTACCACTACAAGCAATACTCCCTCAGCTGCAGCAGAAGCACCAAAACCAATAGGATCTAACTCTGATAAACATTTACAAGTTCTGACCAGTGTTGATAGAAGTACAACTCAAACTAATGGAATAACAACCAACATGGAACGGTCTATGGCTAAGATATCTTCTGCATTCAGCTCCTATCAAGATGTACATGCCTTGGTTGTAAACAAAGAGACACACAGATACAAGGAGATACAGGATACAACTACTATGCTCGGATGTATGACTAATATATCTCATGCCTTCAGCTCCTATCAAGATGTACATACCTCAGTCATAAACACACAAAGACATAAGTCACTCATGCCTGTTACGTGTAGAGTTAAATCTCCCCCGGCAATGACTGTTACCAGTACAGCCCAAACTCCATTAGCAATTCCTGTTGCCAGCAGAGTCAAACTGCCCCCATCAATGCCAGTTAACAGTACAGCTAAATCTCCCCCATCAATGTCTGTTACTAGTGCAGACCAAACTCGCTCAAGAGCCACTGAACCACAAAAATCAGCTGGATCTGCCAGTGCCGGCTCAGTGGAACTTTCACAAGGTCCAACCAGTGGGGATAGAAATAGAAACCAGACTAGTGGAGGTACAACCACCACTAAAGGATCTATGGCTGAAAGAACTCCCACTGAGATTCTAGAATCAAAGATTGCTGCACATGACATTGCAGTTTCCAAGCCAAAAGTAAAGTTTACAGAACCTCATATGTCAAAAGATAAGATGGATGAAACAATTGAATATGGAACCCCACCTGAGTATCAAAAGCAACAGACTCCATTGTCCCCCAAAAGGGTACCAAAGACAGATTCAAATGGATACAAAGCGCCAACGATTTCAGCTCCACAAGCACCACCAAACGGACCCACTGTGCCAACGATCTCAGCACAACCACCTCCAAATGGACAAACTGTACCGATGATTTCAGCACCACAAGCACCTCCAAACACTTTGCTAACGCCAATGATTTCATCACCTCAATCTCCATTGACCCCTAGATACCCAGACTCTCCTATAATTGGCTTACGTAAAGTTCTAGCACCATTGATAGAGCATCAAAAGACCCCTACATCCAAAAAACCTAAAGCACGGTCAACATATTACGGACTGACTCCGGCTGAGTATGTTGCCTATGGTGGGATCCGGACATACTATGGTCCTTCTGGACCTAAAGCTAATGAATCAACACCATCACCATCCACAGCACAGACTAATGGATTACCAAATGGGCCTTGTCCTCCTTTAATCTCTAAGCCTGAAACATCCCCCATAGGATCACACACACCCAACAGAGAACAACAGAAACCTACCTTGCAAGGGCAGCATTCTACTGTTCCAGCACCTTCACTTTCAACACCTTTAGCTGCAACTGGATGTTCTCAGACACCAACAGATAAGGCAGCCATATCTAAACCCAACATATCAGATGTTAACCAATCTGAAGCACCTGCTTATGCAATACAACCTGATATAACACCTATTGTGGACATAACAAAACCTGAACTTCTATTGGCCCTCGGACAGCTAACTCTTCCACCAGCCACCAGTGAAGTCCCCACACCAAAGGCCTCTCATTCGGAGGTTCCGAGACCGGCACATAAAGCAGGTGTGGTACACACAACCAGACCAGCTCCATTTCAGATAAATGAAACTCCTTCATTCCCGATAGGTAGGAATGTTGTGTCAAAGTCGCTGTTTCCTTTCAGCAGTCCAAATGCTGAAGTTTCACAAAATCCAACTGTAGAAAATATTCCCCAACACAGTGGAAAGTCAGAGGCAGATCCCACAGTCATGCATCTTTCTGTCAAGGCTAATATTAGCACAGACATTAAACTACCCAGAAAACCTGCCATAGGAGCCCAAGTCCCCAACAACCCTGATATAGGAAGCCAACTCCACAGCCAACCTACCGCAGCAACTATACTACCAGGCAAGCCTACCATAGACACCAAACTACCTAGCAAGCCTAGTGTGCCAACCATAAGAACTCAACTCTCTCATACACCTACTATTGAAACACCTACCATTGAAACAGGAACCCAAGTCTCCACCAAACCTACTATAGAAAACCAACATTCATGCACACCTTCCACTGGAACTAAACTTCCTAGCCCACCTACCAAAATAGCACAACTTCCCAGCCCACCTAGCATAGTAGCCCAACTCTCTAGCACGCCTAGCATAGAAGCCCAACTCTCTAGCACACCTAGCATAGTAGCCCAACTCTCTAGCACACCTAGCATAGTAGCCCAACTCTCTAGCACGCCTAGCATAGAAGCCCAACTCTCTAGCACACCTAGCATAGTAGCCCAACTCTCTAGCACGCCTAGCATAGAAGCCCAACTCTCTAGCGCACCTAGCATAGTATCCCAACTCTCTAGCACACCTAGCATAGTAGCCCAACTCTCTAGCACGCCTAGCATAGAAGCCCAACTCCCCAACGAGCCTTTAATAGAACCTGTACTACCTGGCAAGTCTACTCCAGAAAATATTCTGCACAGTACCATGCAGTACCATGCAAACCATACCAGGAAGCATTTTGTAGAAACCAACTCCCACAAAGCAATTGAATGCAGACAATCTACAAAGCCTACCACTGATGAAAAACCTTCCACCAAGTCCATTACCGAAACAAGATTCTCAGCCAGCTCTATGAACGAAGGTAAACAATTTACAAACCCTATTGTAGCAAATGGAGCTTGGCTGAAACCATCCCTAGAGTCTACACGTACTAACTCAACTATCATAAGTGCACAGCCATCCACAGAAATTAGATCCCCAATAAGCCCTACTTTACAAGCTAAGCATTTTACAAAGCCTGTTTACAACACTAGTTCCTCTCCAAAACCGGTCCCACGTACTAACAGGCCTATTATAATTGTACAACCTCCCACACCTCCAATAATAGAGGCCAGACCTCCCTCAACCCCTACTTTAGAAACTAAACCCTTTACAAAATCTGTTGCAGAAGCTAAAGCCTCAACAAAATCCCTTGAACCTATCTGGGCTAATATAACTACCATGAATGTACAACCTTCAACAAAACCTACTGCAGACTCTTTTAGCCCTACTATTGAAGCTAAACCCTTTATGAAGCCCGTCATAGAAGCTAGCACCTCCCCAAAACTGGTCTCAGTGCTTCCTAACAAACCTACCATAAAAGTCCTACCTTCTACACCACCACATAGACATAACAGACCATGGTCAACAACACCTATGGAACCTAAAGCTGTTACAGAACCTAACCGTGCAACGAATAAGCCTACCGTAAATGTACAACCTTCGACAACACCTACTACAGAAACTCGACCCTGCTTCAGCCCTACTGTTGAAGCTAAACCCCTTATACAGCACAATATGGAAACTAGAGTATTTGCTAAATCATCCCCAGAGCCTAAACCAGCTAACAAGCCTACCGTAAATGTACAACCTTCAACAACACCTACTAGAGAAACTAGACGATGCTTCAGCCCTACTGTTGAAGTTAAACCCCTTATACAGCACAATATGGAAACTAGAGTCTTTGCTAAATCATCCCCAGAGCCTAAACCAGCTAACATGCCTACCATAAATGTGCAACCTTCCCCAAAGCCTATAGAAAGAGAAACCACCTTAAGCCCTTTTATTGAAGCTAAACCTTTTACACAGAATAATACGGAAACTAGAGACTTCACAAAACCTGTACCAGAACCTAAACCAGCTAACAAGCCTACCATAAATGTACAACCTTCCACAAATCCTACTACAGAAATTAGATCCTGCTTTAGCCCTACTGTTGAAGCTAGACCTGCTGCAAAGGTTATGGCATCAAGAAGCTGCTTTAGTCCCACTAGACCCTGGTTAAACCCTTCTACTGAAGCTAAACCCTTGACGAAGCATGACATTGAAGCTATTGCCTCCCTAAAACCGACACCAGAGCCTAAATCGACTAACACCACTTCCACAAAGCCTGCTATAGAACATATATCGTCCCCAACCCCAACCGCTGCCATAGACACTGTGATAAAACTACCTGCCGTTACCAAAGTGATTGACTCTTCCACTCCTGCCTCTCTGCCTCAGGCCTCAGCCTCTGTAAAAGCCACGTCCACAAACAGAGGAATGTCATCGCCATCTCAGCCAAAGACTGGACAGACAGAGACAGACACAATGGAAGATGTGGAAGCCAATGCATCAGGTGCACAGGGGAAAGCAGACAGAAGTCAAGATACACCCTGTACGAAGCCTACGATATCAACTGCATCTTCGACTGTTGACAATGTAGACAAGGTAGACAAGCCCCAAGCTCCAACCGCTAAACCTAACCCTGCTAAGGCTGCACTGAATGCAATGAAACCTAAAAGTCTGAAGACCATGTTCAGTGGCTGGTCGCGCCTCAAAAAACACATGGTCGTTGAACCAGAGGAACCTCAGTTCCCAGAGCCTGAATCTGTCAGCAGGGATGGCGCCACCTACAGTAAGAACACTGACCAGGCCAAATCTAGTCAAGCTTCTTCAGCAGAGTTCAAAGACCACTCTGAGAAGGGCAAAGAAGTGCTGAAGGAGACAGAGGCACCCAGAGCAATGAAGATGTGGGACGCCATGCTCTTCCAGATGTTCTCTACCAAAGATGCAATCATGCAGCAGATCAAAGCTAGCAAAGCTCCTAATGGTTCCGACAAGAAGAAAGACCAGAGAGAGCAGACCAATAAGACACGGAAAGGCAATCAGCAGAAAGATAATGAGATGGAGGTTGTCCCCTCTTTTGCCAATCGCCTGCCGCTCCTCCTCTACAGTCCACGCTTTGATGCCAGAAAGATAAAAGAGGCTGCAGAGAAGCCGCTGGTGAAGATGTCAGCTGTGTTCCAAAGGGGGCTGATTAACCGCAAAAATCAGGACGGGGAAGGGAAGGACTTTAATAAAACTGCCAGGGGATTCGGTTCCACAAGAACAACTGATGTCTGACTTGGAACTCACACCAGAATTCTGCTGCTCAATCTTCTCATTAAGTAGATGAATAAACCTCAATATATTCATTTCAGTTATCATATAGCTAGAGGTTTGTATGTTAAATAAGCTTCCGATCAAGGGCTGCAGTGCAGTAGGCTATGCCAGGATATTTATTTCAATATGGTGTTTAAACTATGATTTTAACTATGATCATGAGCTCATAAGACAATGATGTTGGATGCATGCAGATGGTTTTCGTTACATCTTTCTTGCTCCAGAGAAAGATGTTGTATTTTTTTAAGCATTGCTAGTGTTTTAGTCTTGGAGTGTTCACCCTGGGTGAGGTTAGGAATAGAGTGTCTTATGTCAGTGTGTAATTAATAGGGCTTGTACATTCCTGGATTGATGGGACGGAAAGGCATTGGATGACAGAGCAGTGTAGCTGTGAGAGAGGTGGAGCCTAGCTAGAGGTGGAGCCTAGCTAGAGGTGGAGCCTAGCTAGAGGTGGAGCCTAGCTAGATCTGGAGCCTAGCTAGAGGTGGAGTCTAGCTAGAGGCGGGGCCTAGCTAGAGGTGGAGCCTAGCTAGCAGTGGAGCCTAGTTAGAGGCGGGGCCTAGCTAGAGTTGGGGCCTAGCTAGAGGTGGAGGCTAGTTAGAGGTGGAGTCTAGCTAGAGGTGGAGGCTAGCTAGAGGTGGAGGCTAGCTAGAGGTGGAGGCTAGCTAGAGGTGGAGGCTAGCTAGAGGTGGAGGCTAGCTAGAGGTGGAGGCTAGCTAGAGGTGGAGGCTAGCTAGAGGTGGAGCCTAGCTAGAGGTGGAGCCTAGTTAGAGGTGGAGCCTAGTTATAGGCGGGGCCTAGCTAGAGGCGGAGCCTAGCTAGAGGCGGAGCCTAGCTAGAGGCGGAGCCTAGTTAGATGTGAAGGCTAGCTAGATGTGGAGGCTAGTTAGATGTGGAGGCTAGTTAGAGGTGGAGCCTAGCTAGAGGTGGAGCCTAGTTAAAGGTGGAGCCTAGCTAATAGAGGTATATACACCAGACTAAAGGGAGAACTCTAACTTTGAACTTAACACCATAAACTGTGACTGCATGAACCGTTTTTAAAGTCAATGGAAAAGATATGAAGTTTTCCCTCTAGTGTTAATAACTCTACAGGGGAGCTCCGGAAGGGGCACAGCTGCAGAACATGGACATACAGGGAGAGAAGGTGTGGCTTAAATAGAAGGCAGCAGAAGGATACGTAGGCCCTACTTAAAATGACAACACAAAAAAGTTGGTTTGAAAAGCACTTTCAGTTTGCAGGTTCGTTGAAAATATATTTAAATAGCAAATGGAATCTATTAATGTTATGTAAAATGTCCAGTAGGAGGAGGGAGACAGTTTTTAGATACGTTGGAGATGATAGGACATGTATCCTTATGGGACATGATGATAGGACATGGATCCTTATGGGACATGATGATAGGACATGGATCCTTATGGGACATGATGATAGGACATGGATCCTTATGGGACATGATGATAGGACATGGATCCTTATGGGACATGATGATAGGACATGTATCCTTATGGGACATGATGATAGGACATGGTTCCTTATGGGACATGATGATAGGACATGGATCCTTATGGGACATGATGATAGGACATGTATCCTTATGGGACATGATGATAGGACATGGATCCTTATGGGACATGATGATAGGACATGGTTCCTTATGGGACATGATGATAGGACATGGTTCCTTATGGGACATGATGATAGGACATGGATCCTTATGGGACATTATGATAGGACATGTATCCTCATTGGGACATGATGATAGGACATGGATCCTTATGGGACATGATGATAGGACATGGATCCTCATTGGGACACGATGATAGGACATGGACCCTCATTGGGACATGATGATAGGACATGGATCCTTATGGGACATGATGATAGGACATGGATTGCTTTATGATGAATGTCTTCAATGGTGCAGAATGGATAAGAATGAAGGAATGTAAGATAAACGTGCCTCAGGCAATAAACTACAGAAGGGTCTTCGTGATATTGGAAGACGTGTAATAAACTACAGAAGGGTCTTTGTGATACAGGAAGACGTGTAATAAACTACAGAAGGGTCTTTGTGATACAGGAAGACGTGTAATAAACTACAGAAGGGTCTTTGTGATACAGGAAGACGTGTAATAAACTACAGAAGGGTCTTTGTGATACAGGAAGACGTGTAATAAACTACAGAAGGGTCTTTGTGATACAGGAAGACGTGTAATAAACTACAGAAGGGTCTTTGTGATACAGGAAGTTAAGTGGGTAAGTGACACTGACGGTTAATTTGTTAAATGATGAAGACGCAGTTGGTGTTTTAAAATAAGCTTTTGATAATTTTGTCGCTGGAATAGATCTAATGAGCATGATTTTTTTTTCTTAAAGCTTTAAAGGTTTATTCTTCTGTAAGGAACTTTTGAGAATTTGTGGCATAATTTTTTTTATTTAAGATGTCTATTTTTGTTATAGCTATCTGATGCTTCTCAGGTCTTTGTTTAATGAAATTATTTTTCATTGATAAATAACGGGTGTATCCTCATGAGCCAACCATAACCACACTGCTGCTTTACACTTGTTCTAGAATTGGCTTGACTCAAAAGTGTGCAGTAATAAAAATGACTGTGGCACCGGGTTCAAAACTGAAGAAGGTAAAACCTGTATTGATTGTATATACAGGACATTATTTTGTATAGACGTGTCCAGTATAGAATGCTGTTGCCTATCGTGTGATTAACTAAATTATTGCTTATTGTCTACATGTTTACATTGAAGTAAACTCTAAGCTGTTGTATCAGTTTCTTGTTGTTTTTATTTAGTCATGTACCATTATTGATGTGGTTTGTGGCACATTAGTTCCTAGTTGATTGAGAAATGACCCGTCTAGTCTACAGATCTAGTACTGGTAGTCTAAGATCTAGTACTGGTAGTTTAAGATCTAGTACTGGTAGTCTAAGATCTAGTACTGGTAGTCTAAGATTTAGTACTTGTAGTCTAAGATCTAGTAGTGGTAGTTTAAGATCTAGTACTGGTAGTCTATGATCTAGTACTGGTAGTCTAAGATCTAGTACTGGTAGTCTAAGATTTAGTACTTGTAGTCTAAGATCTAGTACTGGTATTCTAAGTACCTTCATATGGTAGAAGAGAATCACAATCACTTGGTTGCATGCCAAGGCGTGACTGCTAAGGAACTAATAAATACCATAGAATTGCAACTAATAGACCTCTACCTCCTGGATAGATATGGTATGGAATGGCCTAACAGACAGCTCTCTTTCCTGGACAGAGATGGTATGGGATGGCCTAACAGATCTCTCTCTCTCCTGGACAGACATGGTGATACATTACTACCAGACCTCTCTCTCTGTCCTGGACAGACATGATGATACATTACTAACAGATGAATGGGATTGTTTTTACACAAAGCCAACAACTACACATCCACTGCTGCCATTTTTTTTTTTAAAGTAAATATGGGATGTAGCTGCCATTTTCTTTTTTTTAAAGTAAATATGGGATGTAGCTGCCATTTTCTTTTTTTAAAGTAAATATGGGATGTAGCTGCCATTTTCTTTTTTTTAAGTAAATATGGGATGTAGCTGCCATTTTCTTTTTTTTAAGTAAATATGGGATGTAAGTGAGTCTTACTTGATTTTCCGTTTGTGTGCTCGTTGTAATCATCATCACCGATGGCAACCTTCTCATACTTGCCGTGAGCCATCATCACAAATTTGTACTTTTTACCAGAGGAAGCTCCCTAGAAAAGAGTTCATTATTGCAGTGAAAAAAATATTATATATTTAATTTGTACAAATGCAGGCATGTATAATTTCAATGTATTATTTTAAGTACCAATATTCAAAAGTTTCATACACCTTTGTGTTGACAGCTATTTGTTTTGAATATAATCCACCAATTGAATAACAGACCTCATACAGTGCACTCGGAAAGTATTCAGACCTCTTGACATTTTCAAAATTTTGTTACATTACAGCCTTATTCTAAAAGGGATTAAATTGTTTTCTTCCCCTCATCAATAACGACAAAGCAAAAACAGGTTTTTGGAAATCTTTGCACATTTATAAAAAAAATCTGAAATATCACATTTACATAAGTATTCAGACCCTTTACGCAGTACTTTGTTGAAGCTCCTTTGGCAGAGATTACAGCCTTGAGTCTTCATGGGTATGACGCTATATGCTTGGCACACCTGTACTTGGGGAGTTTCTCCCATTCTTCTCTGAAGATCCTCTCAAGTTTTGTCAGGTTGGATGGGGAGCGTCGCTGCACAGCTATTTTCAGGTCTCTCCAGAGATGTTTGATTGGGTTCAAGTCCAAGCTCTGGCTTGGCCACTCAAGCACATTCTGAGACTTGTCCAGAAACCACTCCTGTGTTCTCTTGGCTGCGTCCTTAGGGCCGTTGTCCTGTTGGAAGGTGAACCTTCGCCCCAGTCTGAGGTCCTGAGCACTCTGGAGCAGGTTTTCATCAAGGATCGCTCTGTAATTTGATCCGCTCATCTTTCTCTCGATCCTGACTAGTCTCCCAGTCCTTGCCGCTGAAAAACCTCCCCACAGCATGATGCTGCCACCACCATGCTTCATTGTACGGATGGTGCCAGGTTTCCACTTGGCATTCAGGTAAAAGAGTTCAATCTTGGTTGCATCAGACCAGAGAATCTTGTTTCAGATGGTCCCTGACCAAGGCCATTCTCCCCCGTCGGCCAACTCTAGGAAGAGTCTTGGTGGTTCCAAACTTCTTCCATTTAAGAATGATGGAGGCCACTGTGTTCTTGGGGACCTTCAATGCTACAGAATTTTTTTGTACCCTTTCCCAGATCTGTGCCTCAACACAATCCTGTCTCGGAGTTCTACAGGCAATTCCTTCGACCTCATGGCTTGGTTTTTGCTCTGACATGTACTGTCAACTGTGGGACCTTTTATAGACAGGTGTGTACCTTTACAAATCATGTCCAATCAATTGAATTTACCACAGGTGGCCACTTGAGGTCAATTTCGAGTCTCATAGCAAAGGGTCTGTAAATAAGGTATTTCTGTTTTTAATTTTTAATACATTTGCAAATCATAAGGCTGTAACATAACAACATTTAGAAAAATCTAAGGGCTCAGAATACTTTCCGAATGCACTGTATATATTATGTAGTTTAATGAATGAATGGATTTGTTAATTGGATTTAAGCCTAAACTACCTTCCCTGCCCTCCCAGCCGGCGAAGAGTCTCCTAGATTCTCCCAGAGGTTCTTCTTGCTCAGAACATCACCGGCCTTCACCTCCTGACAGAACAAACACACATCAACCATTAGAGAAGATACACACATCAACACGTTAATACCCTTCTGTCAATCCTGTGCTTTACGGTGTTATCAATACAAATATATAGACAAAAAATATGAACACGAACAGATAGCGGATTAAATCTTATTCAAGCTACTGCAGATAATATTGTGTCATGAATGTAGATAGAGAGGCTACTGTACCAATCAGGAGAGAGAGGTTGGGTTTGATTATTACTCTGCTATACTAACATCCCCCCCACAGGGGGCAGCGTTTTATAGAAATAGTACAATCACCAGACTTGATATATCCTGGGAAATACAATATGACAATACGTGTCTGACTTGACATTGATAAAGTAGGCCTACATATGAGACTGATGATAAAGCTATAGGGTGGTAATATATTCACATATATGTTAGATATGAAGGAAAGACGGAGAACAGTTACCTTGAAGAAGGGACAGATTAGAATGTGCCAGAGATGTAGAAAGACAGTTGAAAACTGAGAAGGAGAAGAAGAAGAAGGAGGAGAAGGAGAAGGAGAAGAAGAAGGAGAAGAAGGAGAAGAAGAAGGAGAAGAAGGAGAAGAAGAAGAGAAGGTGCAGCAACAGAATTGTCAAGATTGACATGTCAGTGAGCTGAGTTAAGTTTCACTTCAACTACATGACAGATCAACGGATTCACAAGTAGCTGTCGCGGAGGACTGTTGGGTGTGCAGGCTTTTACTCCAACCCTGCTCCAACACACCCGATCCAGAAAATAAGCTTCCAATCAGAAGCCTGATTAGCTGAATCAGGAGTGTTACAGCAGTGTTGGAGCAAAAGCCTCCACACCCCTTAGCCATCAGGAGGAGGCCACTCCTGACGTAGTTCTACAGTTGACTATTTCAAAGTTGGATAGATATTTAGTATGAGTCGTACCTGAGTCGTCACTGAGTCATAACTGAGTCGTAACTGTTGTCGACTTGTCGTATTGACGTAACTAAGTCATCGTGAGTAGCTCTGACGTAACTAAGTCATCGTGAGTAGCTCTGATGTAACTAAGTCATCGTGAGTAGCTCTGATGTAACTAAGTCATCGTGAGTAGCTCTGATGTAACTAAGTCATCGTGAGTAGCGCTGACGTAACTAAGTCATCGTGAGTAGCGCTGACGTAACTAAGTCATCGTGAGTAGCTCTGACATAACTAAGTCATCGTGAGTAGCTCTGATGTAACTAAGTCATCGTGAGCAGCTCTGATGTAACTAAGTCATCGTGAGTAGCTCTGATGTAACTAAGTCATCGTGAGTAGCTCTGATGTAACTAAGTCATCGTGAGTAGCTCTGATGTAACTAAGTCATCGTGAGTAGCTCTGATGTAACTAAGTCATCGTGAGTAGCTCTGATGTAACTAAGTCATCGTGAGTAGCTCTGATGTAACTAAGTCATCGTGAGTAGCTCTGATGTAACTAAGTCATCGTGAGTAGCTCTGATGTAACTAAGTCATCGTGAGTAGCGCTGACGTAACTAAGTCATCGTGAGTAGCTCTGATGTAACTAAGTCATCGTGAGTAGCTCTGATGTAACTAAGTCATCGTGAGTAGCTCTGATGTAACTAAGTCATCGTGAGTAGCGCTGACGTAACTAAGTCATCGTGAGTAGCTCTGATGTAACTAAGTCATCGTGAGTAGCTCTGAGAGAATTGGGAAAGACAGGTGACTGTTGTTACTCACTGCTGGCTTGGAGAGGCTTTTGCAGCTTCCGTCTGGGTTCCCTTTCACCCATTGGTGGATGAGGTCGGCCACGCCTACGTTCAGACCCTCTGTATCCTGAGAAACACAGATGATGAATCATGATGAAGTCGTGTATTAACATAACAAATGGCACCCTATTTCCTATTCAAAAGGTGCAAAAGCATTTTCCATTAAGTCACTGATTTATGGACTACAGAGGAAAATGAACCAACTTGCCAAATCTGACACGTTGACAGAAATGTTGAACACTGCACATTTTTCCCCGTCAAAAAAATGTAATAAGGTATAAACGCTACTTTTGTGTTATGATTAATTTGATGATTGAGTTCACTAAAAATGGAGGAGAGGCCCACCGATGCCTTCATACCATTGGATAGTGTTCACTAAAGTGGTTAGAGGTCTGTCATCAATAAGAGCATGTTTCAGTATGCAGAGTCTCTATTTATCATCAACTGAATACGTTTGGATATCCAGCCCCCTGCTAAAAGACAATGGCTGTCCGTATGTCATCTTTCCCTACCTTGGAAGGTGTTTCCCTGGGGGTCTGGCTCCAAGCTTCCCCGGCCTCAAACAGGTTCTTCTTGGAGGCCACAGGCTCAGTGGGGCTGGGCAGGTCCATCAGAGCCTGCTGCCTGGCTGCCTTGGCTTCCTTAGAGGACGTCTGGACAGATGAGACATGACCGTTAACTTCCGTTTACTGTCTGGACTGAATTGGTTACACTGTGTTGTTAAACAGGGCTAAAGAAAAAGCCTGCATAGCCAGTTTCTCTCTGTTCGGGGGAGGCTTGGCCACTCCTGCGTTATGGTTTAAGTTCAGCTAAATAAAGGAGTAGCTTTAAATGTTATCGGTCGTACAGGGGATGAAAACTCAGAGGATGTAAGATAGCAGTAGATTAGTATAATACAGTACAGTGTTAATCAACTCTGGGACTCCTAATGTGAGCTGTTGGAGGAACTGGAGCACTGGAGTTGGAAAACAATAGTACAGTATAGTATCGTATAGTGTAGTATATTACAGTACTTAGTAGTATATTAACGTAAAGCACAGTAAAGTAAAGAATAGTATAGTAAAGCATAGTAAAGTACAGTAAAGCATAGTGAAGCATAGTAAAACATAGTAAAGTATAGTAAAGAACAGTATAGTATAGTAAAGCGCAGTAAGGTATAGTAAAGTACAGTATTGTAAAGTATTTTAAACTATTGTAAAGTATTGTAAATTATAGTAAAGTATAGTATCGTTACGCATAGTAAAGTATAGTAAAACATTATAACATATAGTACGGTATAGTAAAGTATAGTATAGTATAGTAACACATAGTCAATTATAGTATAGTATAGTAAAACATTATAACGTATAGTACGGTATAGTAAAGCATAGTAAAGTACAGCAAAGTATAGTAAAGTATAGCAAAGCATAGTAAAGTAGAGTACAGTATAGTACAGTATAGTACGGTATAACACAGTATAGTATAGTAAAGCATAGTAAAGTATTGTAAGGTATAGTAAGGCATAGTATAGTATTGCAATGCATGGTACGGTACAGTATAGTATTGTAAAGTATAGTGAAGTACAGCATAGTATACCTCTATGGCATGAGTGTACTGTTCCAGCCTGTTGTCGATCTTGGAGATGGGGATGGGAGGCTGGGTCTTCTTGATGCTGTTACTGTTTTAAAACAAGACATATTATTCAATGAACATCATTCTTTCATAGTCCTCTGAGGTAGGGTTAGGGTTAGGATTGATAGTACTCTGAGGTAGGGTTAGGGTTAGGATTGATAGTCCTCTGAGGTAGGGTTAGGGTTAGGATTGATAGTACTCTGAGGTAGGGTTAGGGTTAGGATTGATAGTACTCTGAGGTAGGGTTAGGGTTAGGATTGATAGTACTCTGAGGTAGGGTTAGGGTTAGGGTTGATAGTACTCTGAGGTAGGGTTAGGGTTGATTGTACTCTGAGGTAGGGTTAGGGTTAGGATTGATAGTACTCTGAGGTAGGGTTAGGATTGATAGTCCTCTGAGGTAGGGTTAGGATTGATAGTCCTCTGAGGTAGGGTTAGGGTTAGGATTGATAGTACACTGAGGTAGGGTTAGGGTTAGGGTTGATAGTACTCTGAGGTAGGGTTAGGGTTGATTGTACTCTGAGGTAGGGTTAGGGTTAGGGTTGATTGTACTCTGAGGTAGGGTTAGGGTTAGGGTTGATAGTACTCTGAGGTAGGGTTAGGGTTGATTGTACTCTGAGGTAGGGTTAGGGTTAGGGTTGATTGTACTCTGAGGTAGGGTTAGGGTTAGGGTTGACAGTACCCTGAGGTAGGGTTAGGGTTGACAGTACCCTGAGGTAGGGTTAGGGTTGACAGTACCCTGAGGTAGGGTTAGGGTTGACAGTACCCTGAGGTAGGGTTAGGGTTGACAGTACCCTGAGGTAGGGTTAGGGTTGATAGTACCCTGAGGTAGGTTTAGGGTTGATAGTACCCTGAGGTAGGGTTAGGGTTGACAGTACCCTGAGGTAGGGTTAGGGTTGATAGTACCCTGAGGTAGGTTTAGGGTTGATAGTACTCTGAGGTAGGGTTAGGGTTGATAGTACCCTGAGGTAGGGTTAGGGTTGATAGTACCCTGAGGTAGGGTTAGGGTTGACAGTACCTTGAGGTAGGGTTAGGGTTGATAGTACCCTGAGGTAGGGTTAGGGTTGATAGTACTCTGAGGTAGGGTTAGGGTTGACAGTACCCTGAGGTAGGGTTAGGGTTGACAGTACTCTGAGGTAGGGTTAGGGTTAGGGTTGATTGTACCCTGAGGTAGGGTTAGGGTTGACAGTACTCTAAGGTAGGGTTAGGGTTGACAGTACCCTGAGGTAGGGTTAGGGTTGACAGTACTCTGAGGTAGGGTTAGGGTTAGGGTTGATTGTACCATGAGGTAGGGTTAGGGTTGCATATTTCACTGCTAAGTAAAGGTATAGCTAATACTTAAGACATGTAATGAATCCACACTCCTTTGATGGCTATTTTGGGTATGGCTAAAGATTCCTGTGGGTCATATACTAAATAAAGGAGGAGCTCACTGCCCAGCCAGAGGAGCAGGACGTCTCTAGTCTCACCAGGAGCTCACTGCCCAGCCAGAGGAGCAGGACGTCTCTAGTCTCACCAGGAGCTCACTGCCCAGCCAGAGGAGCAGGACGTCTCTAGTCTCACCAGGAGCTCACTGCCCAGCCAGAGGAGCAGGACGTCTCTAGTCTCACCAGGAGCTCACTGCCCAGCCAGAGGAGCAGGACGTCTCTAGTCTCACCAGGAGCTCACTGCCCAGCCAGAGGAGCAGGACGTCTCTAGTCTCACCAGGAGCTCACTGCCCAGCCAGAGGAGCAGGACGTCTCTAGTCTCACCAGGAGCTCACTGCCCAGCCAGAGGAGCAGGACGTCTCTAGTCTCACCAGGAGCTCACTGCCCAGCCAGAGGAGCAGGACGTCTCTAGTCTCACCAGGAGCTCACTGCCCAGCCAGAGGAGCAGGACGTCTCTAGTCTCACCAGGAGCTCACTGCCCAGCCAGAGGAGCAGGACGTCTCTAGTCTCACCAGGAGCTCACTGCGCAGCCAGAGGAGCAGGACGTCTCTAGTCTCACCAGGAGCTCACTGCCCAGCCAGAGGAGCAGGACGTCTCTAGTCTTAACAGGGGATCACTGCCCAGCCAGAGGAGCAGGACGTCTCTAGTCTCACCAGGATGTCTAACAGACTAGACCACATATAAACACAGACTATATCTGGAAATGTCAAACAGACTAGCCCACATACAGTTGAAGTCGGAAGTTTACAAACACTTAGGTTGGAGTCATTAAAACTCGTTTTTCAACCACTCCACAGATTTCTTGTTAACAAACTAGTTTTGGCAAGTCGGTTAGGACATCTACTTTGTGCATGACGCAAGTAATTTTTCCAACAATTGTTTACAGACAGATTACTTCACTTGTAATTCACTGTATCACAATTCCAGTGAGTCAGAAGTTTACATACACTAAGTTGACTGCCTTTAAACAGCTTGGAAAATTCCAGAAAATGATGTCATGGCTTTAGAAGCTTCTGATATCCTAATTGACATAATTTGAGTCAATTGGAGGTGTACCTGTGGATGTATTTCAAGGCCTACCTTCAAACTCAGTGACTCTTTGCTTGACATCATGGGAAAATCAAAAGAAATCAGCCAAGACCTCAGAAGAAAAATTGTAGACCTCCACAAGTCTGGTCCAACGCCTGAAGGTACCATGCTCATCTGTACAAACAATAGTACGCAAGTTTAAACACCATGGGACCACACAGCCGTCATACCGCTCAGGAAGGAGACGCCTTCTGTCTCCAAGAGACGAACGTACTTTGGTGCGAAAAGTGCAATTCAATCCCAGAACAACAGCAAAGGACCTTGCGAAGATGCTGGAGGAAACAGGTACAAAAGTATCTATATCCACAGTAAAACGAGTCCTATAACGACATAACCTGAAAGGCTGCTCAGCAGGGAAGAAGCCACTGCTCCAAAACCACCATAAAAAGCCAGACTATGGTTTGCAACTGCACATGGGGACAAAGATCGTACTTTCTGATGAAACAAAAATAGAACTGTTTGGCCATAATGACCATCGTTATGTTTGGAGTATAAAGGGGGAGGCTTGCAAGCCGAAGAACACCATCCAACCGTGAAGCACGGGGGTGGCAGCATCATGTTGTGGGGGTGCTTTGCTGCAGGAGGGACTGGTGCACTTCACAAAAGAAATAGCATCATGAGGAAGGAAAATTATGTGGATATATTGAAGCAACATCTCAAGACATCAGTCAGGAAGTTAAAGCTTGGTCGCAAATGGGTCTTCCAAATGAACAATGACCCCAAACATACTTCCAAAGTTGTGGCTTAAAAATGGCTTAAGGACAACAAAGTCTAGGTATTGGAGTGGCCATCACAAAGCCCTGACCTCAATCCTATAGAAAATTTGTGGGCAGAACTGAAAAATTGTGTGCGAGCAAGGAGGCCTACAAACCTGACTCAGTTACACCAGCTCTGTCAGGAGGAATGGGCCAAAATTCACCCAACATATTGTGGGAAGCTTGTGGAAGGCTACCTGAAACGTTTGACCCAAGTTAAACAATTTAAAGGCAATACTACCAAATACTAATTGAGCGCATGCAAACTTCTGACCCATTGGGAATGTGATGAAAGAAATAAAAGCTGAAATCAATCATTCTCTCTACTATTATTCTGACATTTCACATTCTTAAAATAAAGTGGTGATCCTAACTGACCTAGGACAGGGAATGTTTACTAGGATTAAATGTCAGGAATTGTGAAAAATGGAGTTTAAATGTATTTGGCTGAGCTGTATGTAAACTTCCGACTTCAACTGTATCAACACATACTATCCTCTAAACAGTGATGTCTTCCACCTGCTTTAATATAATATCTATAGAATATATCAGAGATCCTCTAAACAGTGATGTCTTCCATCTGCTTTAATATAATATCTATAGAATATATCAGAGATCCTCTAAACAGTGATGTCTTCCACCTGCTTTAATATAATATCTATAGAATATATCAGAGATCCTCTAAACAGTGATGTCTTCCATCTGCTTTAATATAATATCTATAGAATATATCAGAGATCCTCTAAACAGTGATGTCTTCCATCTGCTTTAAAATAATATCTAATCAAAATCAAATCAAAGTTTATTTGTCACATGCGCCGAATACAAAAAGTGTAGACCTTACAGTGAAATGCTTACTTACAGGCTCTAACCAATAGTGCAAAAAAGGTATTAGGTGAACAATAGGTAAGTAAAGAAATAAAAACAACAGTAAAATAACAGTAGCGAGGCTATATACAGTAGCGAGGCTATAACAGTAGCGAGGCTATATACAGGCACTGGTTATATACAGGCACTGATCGAGGTAGTATGTACATGTACATATGGTTAAAGTGACAATGCATATATCATAAACAGAGAGTAGCAGTAGCGTAAAAGAGGGGTTGCCGGGTGGTGGGTAGCAGAACACAATGCAGATAGCCCGGTTAGCCAATGTGCGGGGGCACCGGTTGGTCGGGACAATTGAGGTAGTATGTACATGAATGTATAGTTAAAGTGACTATGCATATATAGACTATATCAGAGATCCTCTAAACAGTGATGTCTTCCACCTGCTTTAATATAATATCTATAGACTATATCAGAGATCCTCTAAACAGTGATGTCTTCCACCTGCTTTAATATAATATCTATAGACTATATCAGAGATCCTCTAAACAGTGATGTCTTCCACCTGCTTTAATATAATATCTATAGACTATATCAGAGATCCTCTAAACAGTGATGTCTTCCATCTGCTTTAATATAATATCTATAGAATATATCAGAGATCCTCTAAACAGTGATGTCTTCCATCTGCTTTAATATAATATCTTCCTGTCCCTCTGATTATGGCCAGATAAATGTGACACCGGAAATCTTTAAACTTTATTAGCAGTGTCTTCCACCAACAGAGACAGTGACAGATGCTTTGTGTTGAGGGTGTTTGGGTTACCATTAGTTACGATGATGTCATTGACTCTCTGATGATGCGTTCCATCATGTTCACATTTTATGAAAGGGGCTATTATCCTCACGCAATGTTCCCTCTTACAAGTGTGTGTGAGTGTGTGTGCCTGCATGCATGTTTATGTGTGCGTGTGTGTCCTCTGACGGATGGGAAACAGAGAGGCAATAAAACACCAGCTCACCTGATGATTTCATCTCTTAAGGCCCTCAGACTCCTCGTTAATGCTATCCCTCACCATTCTCTGTCTTAAGGCCCTCAGACTCCTCGTTAATGCTATCCCTCACCATTCTCTGTCTTAAGGCCCTCAGACTCCTCGTTAATGCTATCCCTCACCATTCTCTGTCTTAAGGCCCTCAGACTCCTCGTTAATGCTATCCCTCACCATTCTCTGTCTTAAGGCCCTCAGACCCCTAGCTAATTCCTCTCTCTCACCATTCTCTGTCTTAAGGCCCTCAGACTCCTAGTTAATGCTATCCCTCACCATTCTCTGTCTTAATTAAGGCCCTCAGACTCCTAGCTAATTCCTCTCTCTCACCATTCTCTGTCTTAAGGCCCTCAGACTCCTAGCTAATGCTATCCCTCACCATTCTCTGTCTTCAGGCCCTCAGACTCCTAGTTAATGCTATCCCTCATCATTCTCTGTCTTCAGGCCCTCAGACTCCTAGTTAATGCTATCCCTCACCATTCTCTGTCTTAAGGCCCTCAGACTCCTAGCTAATTCCTCTCTCTCACCATTCTCTGGGGACGAACAAAAAAACACAACACCATCATAAATGTCCTCATGGCTTTTCTATGTCTGATTTAAAGCTGATATCCCAATATGAATCCCTTTCTATATCCCACAGCGGGACAGCAGGGTAGAGGTGGAGCCAGTTAGCATCAGTAATGGACAGCTGCAGACAGAAAGGAGCCTGGCGGCTGCTACATGAGCGTACTATCGCTATCTCACCATGAGGAGTGTACCTGTTGCACCGGCTATACGAGTGTTAGGGTGTATCTATCTAAC